>NC_033659.1:3028155-3045907 GCF_001601855.1 Plasmodium reichenowi | reverse complement strand
GACTGAACAGTCCAAATTTTATAGATGTACACACAGATTTGAACGGAAACTTTTCTTTTCATTTCTTAAATCAGTTTGTAAATATAAATGATAGAGTAAGATTTGTCGGACAAGCCTCTTCTTGTTTGGATGATGAAAACATGGATTTATTTAATAATCACATTGTAATAAGAAACATACAAAATAAAAAAGGAAAAACGTCTAATGGTGGTAATACAACAAAGGAACAACAAAAAAATAACAATAAAATTAATAGTAACAATAAAATTAATAGTAACAATAAAATTAATAGTAACAATAATAATAATGAAGAGAACGAGAATGAGAGAAAGGATGAGGATGATAATTATGAGAGCTACAGCATCGACTGGGAACAAATCATCGAAATATATGGAAAACCAAGAAATATTTTTAAAGGCATAAACCAAAACTGGACTTGGGTTTCTGAAAATTACAAAATGAAAACATCAAATGAAAAGTACATAAAAATATGTTATTGTTTCCATTTTTATTATAAAAATTGTAAAGATACTAAAAATTTTCTATATATAGGATTAGTACATAATCACATTTGGAATAGCAAAACAACAATTATGCAGAATGAATTGGACACAAATTATGAAATAAGTAATATGATATATTTTAACAAAGATTCTATTAAATTTGTTGCAATTAATTCATTTAATGATTTGAATAGAAATGTTTGTAATAATATAAATTATGAAAAAAATATTATTATGCCTTTTTTTCCTGGATATAATACGTTTCATAATACGACGATTAATGAGAAGAATATAATAAATATACTCAAGACATATTATCATAATGAATTTATTTTTATATTATGTTATAATACTGAATATTATAAGAAGAAAACATTTTTCTTATTAACAACAAAGGATATGACTGAGTTAAATGATTTTACAACATATACTAATGAAAAAATAAATACATATAATATAATACAATCAAGTTTTTCATATCATTCGGATATAAAGGATATCTCAACAAAAAATGAAAACATTGAAAAATATGAACACATACAATTATTATTACAAAATAGAGGGAACACACCAAACATATTTGAGAATTATTTTTATCTAAAAGATGTATATAAAAAGAATAATATGAGTATATATAATATGAATCCATATGTAATTTATAATAATAATAAAAAGAAAATTACAAATATACAAGTAAAGAATAAATTAAAAATCATATTAACAAAAATGTATCATATGACAAGTGTGGATATTAATGAAGTTATATTCTATAAAGGTAAAGGAGAATTATTAACTGATCTTAATTTACAAAATATATTTATTCTACCAAAACAAAAGAAAGTTATATTATGTTGTTATAATGATGATTATATAGAAGTAGTAATAAATGATGACAACAAAATTGGCATGAAAAAATCAAACAAAATACAAGAATTAATTGATATTTTAAAAAAATATCATCCAAATTTTGAACGAAATAAAAAAAAACAAAATGATATATTAGAACAATTTAATAATATCAATGATATTTTATTTAAATATGATTATATAAGAGATGTTAACAAAAATCTAATTTATTATGATACAGGTTTCTTTAGAAATAATATTTATATACAATTAATAAATCAACCATTTGATTTAAAAATATATGGATCAAATATACAAAAAAAGAAAAATAAAGACTATATATTATATATAATAGATTTTCATAATATATGTTATAATAATATGAACAAAAATGGATTTTTCTTAGAACATAAAAGATATAATGAAATGGAAAATTATATACACTTTTTACAAATTTCCATGAACAAAATAAATAATTACAAATTGTGTTTATATGACAAAGCAAGGGATATATATTCCAATGTGGGTATTTTGAATATAACAGATTATTATGTTATAAAAGAGTCTTCCTTTTTCGACAATGAGGATATAGGAAATATAAAAAAAAAAAATATGGAAATTGATTCTTATAATTATAATAATGATAGTAATTATGATAATAACTATGATAGTAATTATGAAAATAATTATGATAGTAATTATGATAGTAATTATGATCAGAATAATAATACATATTACATTAAAAATTATAATCAAAATGTCATCAAAAATGTATGCTTAATTATGGACAATAATACAAATCTAATAATTGTCATAAAGGGAAAGGGAAGCTTTTATTTTAATCTACAAATGGAAAAAGGAATATTTATAGAGAACAAAGGTCAAAAATTAAATGAACTATTCCCTGATATAAAAAACCATGAACCTATATCATGTAAAAATAAAAAGAAAAATACAATTATATTAACAAAAACACATATATTTTTCTACACTAATAATTATGACATATCTTTTTCAACAAAACACAACTTACCATTTCCATATGACATCGATTTTGATGACAAGTATATATATGTAAATGATTTATATCTAAATAAAATTGCACGAATACAAATTTTATCTACTCAAGATAATAAAACACCTATTCCAATTATTAATAATAAACAAAGAAGCAAAAGAAGTATTATTAATCATGATCATGAATCACAACAAAATATTCAAAAAACACATCAAACATATAATCATTTTAATCCATTACATAAGGTAGAAAAAAAAGAAATATTACAAAATAATAATAGAGTACAATTAAAGAAAAATGAATTCCCCATTACAAATTTGAAAAATATAGAATATTCAAAAAATAACATACCTAATCAAAAAATCAGTTCAAAAGATGACATATACAAAATGAGCGATTTCCAGGCATTCATAAATAAACATGCCAATTTGATTACTACCAATTTATTTCGTTTGTATAATTATTTTGAGAAGAAAAAATATTACGGCACTCTGAATTATTTTATTAAGAGATTATGGTCCAATAATGTAGGACCCTCAGGAGAAGAAAAATATTCAACAAAAAGTAAGATTGAACAGAATGACAAAAATAAAAACAACAACAACAATAATAATAATAATAATAATAATAATAATAATAACATAAATGATAATTATAATTATAATAACCACAACAACAGCGACAATATCATCCTTAACAGCAATAATTATAATAATAATAATCAAAGTAGCGGTCATCAAAATTTTATTACTAGTTATCACGTCGGTGTTGACGGAAAAAAAAAACAAACTGAAAACTTACCTACACACTCTTTAAATAATTTTATTCAATTTTTTCAAAATAAAAAAAATTCTATCCTTAAAAAAGAAAAAGAAAAAAGGAAAAATATTCCATCATATAATATAATGTATCAAAATATTAACCATATATCAAACACATTAAATAAAAGAAAACAACAAGAATTAACAAGCTCGATTATAAAGAAAAGAACCAAAAGAAATGTTCAGGAGAAACGTATGAGCCAATCAGCTTATAATGAACTTATTTTAGCAAGTATCAAAAAATATACAAATAAAGTAGAACCTGCACATTTTGTAAATAATAAACTTGATTATTTAAATTATATAACAAATTTAAAAAGTCCATTAAATATCAGTGTACAAAATAATATCCTATATATTTTAGATTCTATAAAAAATACTTTTTTTAGTTACAATCTGATAAATAAAGAAATTAAAGAATTAGAAAAATACGATTTTAATGATCATCCATTAATTTTAAAAAACCCTTTACATTTTTCCATATACAATGGTATAATAACAGAATATACAGAACATAAAAATAACTTAGCTTTTGTTACACAAATTGATAGTAACGAAATAAAAGTAATTGATTTAAATAATAGTAAAAAATATAAAATAATCAAAGCAATTAAACTAAGGAAAGGATATAAACATAATCACATAAATTATGTTATAGGAATAAAACAAAAATTATTAATAATAACATCACAAAGTCAAAATATTAATCATTATAAAAATATTATTTATCATTATCATTTTAATTCTTTTGATCAATATTTTAGTATATCTTTTAATTATACATTCGCCAAAAATTATAATGCAAATGATAATTTGTATATTACTCCAGATATAGATAAATATAGTGATCATATAATATACTTTTGTTTTCTAAATTCAAATAATAAATGTACAAATATTGATGAACTAACCAAGTTGTCTATATCTCACGAAACAGGAATAATAACAGGGAAACTAAATTATTTTGGTACCTTTTCCTTAAAAATATTTGCAAAAACATATTTTCAATATAAAATTAATACATACACAAATTTATATTCCTATTGTGGTATTAGTCAAGAATATAATAAAACAAAATCGACATGTGAAAGTTGTCCTATAGGTACTTTTTGGAATAGCGAAAAATTATTATGTGAAAATTGTCAAAAATATATTGAAAATACTTCTACGTTAAAAAATGGATCCAAATTAAAAACAGATTGCTTATGTTCCCCAGGATATGAATATTCTGATAAATCATCCAAATGTGAAAAATGTAAACCTGGATATTATAAAAGAAGTGTTGGAAATTTTATATGTATTAAAGGTTGCCCAATAAATGAAAAAAGTATTACATATGGTGCTAAAAGTTATGGAGAAATGGATTGTAAATGTATTGAAGGATATTATAGAAAAGAAGATAAATGTGTTTTATGCTTATCAAATTATTATTGTCCAGGAAATGAATTAATAAAAGCATGCGATAAAAATAAAATATCGAAAGAAGGAGTTATACATAAAAATGACTGTATATGCAAAGAAAATTATATAAAAGATAATACAAATAATAATTGTGTTTATTGTGCTTCTATAGCAAAAATTTTAAGGAAACCAATTTATTGCTCTTTATGTGATCCAATTTATTTTCATGAAGATATTTATAAAAATATATTTCTACTTCCTAATAATATACATAATTATGGATTAATTAATAATATATATAATTATGATGAAGATTTATCTTTACAAGGAAATATTATGAAATATGCATATTTTCATAAAACAACAAATATTGAAAGAAATTTTACACACTATATAAATATTAAAAATATATATCATACATTTAATAATAATATTAATAATTATGATTATTTAAACAACTCCAAATTTGCTATCGAAATAGATATTCCTCAACCAAAAAAATGTATTTTTTGTGATAGTGGATATTATATAAAAAAAAAAAAATGTATTTCTTGTACTACAAAATATTGTGAAGGATTTAATCATCATCCAAAAGCATGTCCTAAAAATTCAGTTGTAAATAAAATGAAGGCTTCTTCTATTTTTGATTGTTCTTGTAAACGTGGATATGGAATATTAAATGAAAGAAGAAATGCATATAGTAATACAATTACATGTCAAATATGTCCACAAAATTTCTTTAAACATATTATATCAGATGATTCATGTTTCCCATGCCCATTATATACATATACTTTAAATCAAGGAGCAACATCTATATTAGAATGTTTACCAAAAAAAGGATATTTCATTTATATGTTTCAAAATATTAATATAGACTATTTAAGATATAAATTTGATATAAATACAGAAAATAGAATATATAATTATTTTGAAAATAATAATAGAATATTTGATGAAGATGTATATAACTTCTTTTTAAACAAACAGTATTCAAAGTTTTTTTATAATACAGAACATAAAACAAATACTAATACTAATAATAATAATGATAATAATAATAATAATAATAATAACAACAACAACAACAACAACAACAACAACAACAACAACAACAATAACAATAACAACAACAACCACAACAACAACAATAACAAATATATAAAAGATAATCATTTCGATAATCAAGTGGGAAATATAAACAAACATAATAATAATTTACAAATAAAAAATACAGAAAATATTTATAATATACAATACTTGGAACATTTAGGATTTATCAAAAAAACTTCATTGTTCTATATTTATATGATACTCTTAAGAAATATTGAAGAACGATATAATTTTAATATGGATAAGATGTTAAAAATTACCTGTCATATAAATCTTCATTTAAAAAAAAATCCACACTTCACTATTACATATAAAAAAAATTTACAAGAATGTATAGACAGTTGCAAAACTAATATATATTGTACAGGTATTGAATTTTCAAGGAAGAGAGTAGAATATACTCAAATAATCTTAAAAAATAATAAAAAAATTATACTTGGATATTTTAAATGTAAACAATTTTATTTCCAAAATATCTATGATTATTCTTCTTATAATTTAGATTCTTACTTAAATGAACATATAGAAAACCAAATAAATATTAAAAGTACATTAACATATACAAATTTTATTATGAGAAACAAATCAGATATTATTTATACTTGTTCGATTGATAGAGATCCTAAATATTTACTATATAAAAATTACAAACTAGTAGAATGTGTTATAGGAAAATTCTGTCCAGGTAATAATACTCCATATATGATATCATGTCCTATTAATTCTACAACAATAATACCAGCATCAGCAGATGTAAATAAATGCTTATGCCTAAAAGGTTATTCCTATGTAGGAGTTACATCTTATAGGTGTTCTTTATGTGATAGGGGATCTTATAAAAATTCAGTAGGTAATAATAAATGTGATAATTGTCCCTTAACATTTTCAACAACACATAGAGGATCAACAAATATTAAGGATTGCTCTTGTACATCTGGAAATTATCTGACATTTGATACCTTGGGAAATTTTATACGTACTGAAAATATTCAGCATAAAAATATTAGTGATCAATATTTTGTTATACCCATAAAACAGGAATCTCAACCTGAAAATGAAAAAAAAGATGATGATAAAAATATAAATATTTATAATGCTAATAATATTTACAACCATAATATAGTTTACAAAACAAAAATGATCAAAATTAATTTGCATAAAGAAAATGATAATAACAATGATTATATGAACAACATATTAAAACAAACTATAGGTTTATGTAAACCATGTACTTTGGAAAACCATTATTGTGAAGGCGGGTTAGAATCGGACATCACTTTTAATAATAAACTTATTAAAGGTAAATTTCATACCTTACCCAAAAAATGCCCAAGGGGATTAGGTATTCCAAATATAATTAAAGAAAGAAATTCAATAAATAATTGTTTGTGTATACATGGAAAGGTTCAAAGAACCACACAAAATAAAAACGTGGAATGTTTCCCATGCCCTCCTAACACATTCAAAGAAAATGAATACGATAACAGTTGTTCAGGTGCTTGTCCTCCATTTTCCACTACCTTTGTTGGTTCATCTTATGAAAACCAGTGCTTTTGTAAAAATAATTATTATCTTGTATCTACGGATGATGAGAATGACACGAATACAAACAGCATCAACAATAACAAAAACATTTACAATAACAACAACATCTACAATAATAACAACAACAACAACAATAATAATAATAATAATAATAATAAGGGTGATGTAAAAAAGAAGAGTTGTAAAATATGTCCCATAGGGGCTATATGTAATAGAGGATTTAATATATATATATATCTAAAACTATTAAATGATAGATCATATAATAATATAAATGTAATAGATCATGAAACACCTTTTCCTAAATATGGATATTATGCAGTATACAGAGAAAAAAGAAATCCAACCAAATTATGGAGCCCATTAGATGATAGCCCAAATTTAAATTATGTCTATCCTTATCACAAATTGCTCTTATTTATTCAAAAATATATACAAAAGGGAAATTATTTCTTTTTAGAAAAAGGGACTAAATTTTTTCTTAATGATGATTTTGTGGAAAAAATGAATGAAAAGAGCAAATATGAAGAAGAAAATGCAAATAAATTTGTAACAAAAAGTGAAATAAAACATAATGTCAATACAAATAATCTAAAAGGAAAACATAACACACTTAATAATCATAATAATATTAATAAAAGTACATCCTTTTTGAACCAAAATAATATACATCAAAATAATTACAATGATGATATTATTCAATTATCCAGTTATGAAAATAATCCATTTAAAAAATTGTCCTCAACATCTAAAGTTTCATCAAACAATAATGTTATTTCCTTTATACAAAATAATGATAAGACAAATAATTCAACAAATGATAATAATATAGAAAATCTTGATAATATTTTTAATAAATATGTTCAGGAAGCTAAAGAATTACAAATACAAAATAGAAAATTTGAAAGGATACCAGATATACATCCATGTACTATTCCAAACAGATGTCTTGGTACCTTAATAAATTTGTGTTCAGAAGGTTCAACAGGATATCAATGTAATAATTGTTCAAAAAATTATGACATTTCTTATTTTAAATCGAAATGTAAAAAGTGTCAAAATTTTTTCTATGAAATATTACATTTCATATTATTAAAATTATTATATTATATAATTGTTATATTTATATGTTCTCTTAATGGTAATATTTTAAATAAATTACATGTTAGTGGAATATTAATGAGAATATGGTTAAATTGCTCTTTTACTTTTATAGCTTATGGATTTTTTATTCCTAACATGAATTCATTTATTTCGAAATATTGGTATCTATATAGAACAGCTTTCTCTTACCATATGAAAATTTTTGCTTACTACCTAAGGGTACAATGTCTTTTTAATTCGTTAAATATTAATTTGTCATATAATCAAATGTGGTATATACAAAAATATATGAATATATGTACTCCTATATTTGATTCTATATTTATAACAATCTTATTGTTTGCCGTAATACATATATACAAATTCTTATTTTACAAAAAGAATATTGATATATTCGAACAATTATTGTGTACTATTCCTGAGTTAAATACATTATATAAAAAGAATTGTATAGATAATATTCATAAAGTGGAAAATAAAAAACGTGCAAATAAAGTTGAGAGTTTTGAAGAAAATAAAAATCAAAATAAAGAGAAAAAAAATAAAAAAAACATAAAGAGAATGAACAAAGCTAAAAATAAAGATAATAATAATGATAATGATAATAATAATGAAAATAATAATGATAATAAGAATAATAATTATGATAATGATAATAATAATAATATTAATAATAATAATAATAAAAAAATTAACATTAATTCTAAGGATGAACAGATAAACCATTTTAAAAAATGCCCAAGCATTACAACCATACTAAATAATTTGGAACTAAACGACGAAGAAAAAAATAAGGAAAGTAAGAAAAAAATATTCGACATAAAGAAAAAAGCATCCATAGAAAATATTCAGGAAAATGAAACAAACCATTTATGGAATCATACACATAATAATGTAAAAAATAAAGAATCCAATATAAACATAACAAATATAAGTAATAACATAAATTATGAATTAAAATATATTAAAAATAAAGAGTGGTATAATATATTCTTAAATAAAACTATTCAATATATATATAAAGAAAAAAAAATATTTGGATTATGGCATTTCATATTTACAAAAAATGATAACTGGTTTAAAAATATGGGAACATTTTTAAATGATACACTTCCTTGTTATGTATTAATAATGATATTGTCCATACCCTACATACTTTTAGAACTTGTACAATTAACGTATTGTACACCTATCAAATATAAATCACAAAAAACATATTTTTATTTAACATATCTTATTACACAGAAATGTAGTTTGTCGTCTAAATTATTTATAACAGGATTAATTGTAACTATTGCAAGTTTTGCTTCTTATATATTCCTATGGATTCTTTTATTATATTTATATTCAAAAAGAAAAAGATTGAATTTGTTCGATTTATTAACAACCAATTTATTATCAGGTTATAGAAAAGGAAAAGGCATATTTGAATTCATATTTTTATTAAAACATATTTTAATCGTATTATTAATATCTTTTAATATATATCATGAATTCTATTATATTGTTTTTCTTACATTAATATTAATTACCTTTGCTATTCTAGAAATTTTATCAAATCCATATGATAAGAGATCATTTAATATACTTAATAAATCATTAAATATCGGAAATGTATTAAATATATTTTTCCCTTTAATTATTTGGGGAAGCTTTTATTGGACATACGAAAAATTTTTTATAATTCCTATATTTGTTATATATGCTTATCACATTTATATGTTTCATCATATAGTTAAAGAATTTACACTATCCATACATTTTATAAAGAAAGAAAATATTGTTAATATTCAAACCATTGGATATGATCCAGAAAATATAAAAAATAAAAATTACAAAATATATTATAAAGTTATGAACAAAATTAAATACTTCCTTAATAAAAACCAGAAGAAAAATATTTCAAATATCAATGAAAATAAAGACAAACATTTGAATAAAAATAATAATTCAAAAGATCACGTAAAATTTGAACCAATTGAAAATATTATAAAAAGATATAATCTTAAATTAAATAAAGGTATACTCAAAGATGCAAATAATAATAATAATAATAATATGCGTGATCAGGTGGAGGACAATAAAAAGGATATATTATTTATTAAAAAAAATGTTTTACCTGTTAATGTACATAATGTGGCTTCCATTTGGTATGATGAACAGAATGAAGATTTATTATTTCAGATGCCATACCAAAATAAATTCTGTCTGAATATGAATAATGAAGGGAATGAAAATAATGATCAGATAAATGATCTAACTAAGGATAAAACAAGTGAAGAAGAAAATAATAATGATCATGTAAATGTTCCAACGAAAGATAAAACAAATGATAAGAAAAAAAAAATAAAAAAAAAAAATAATAATAATAATAATAATAATGAAAATAACGATCATTCAAATGATAATAGTAACAACAAAAACAACAACAACAATAATAATAATAATAATGAAAATAACGATCATTCAAATGATAATAGTAACAACAAAAACAATAATAATAATAATAATAATAATAATAATAGTAATAAAGAGGTACATGAAAATGATGATAATATAAATCATAACAACATAAATAATCATAATAAGAGCTCTAATATTTCTACTACAAACAAGAAAAACTACTTTAATAAATTTTCAGATTATATAATTGATAAACGAAATAAAAAAAGCATTAAGTATTTTGTTACATCTCTTATGGAAGTTATTGAAAAGTTTTTAGATTCTTCTACACACGGTTTTATTTACGAAAATTGGTTCGATTTTACTATCCGTTTTGCATTCGTATATATATCATGGATCAAAAAATGCAACAAAAAAAATAATATTATGCTGCCTATGAATATACAACAATTACATATTCATATGGACCTTTTTATATTTACACCTATATTTTCAAAAAATAATTCTACTTGTATAAATGAACAATATATACAAAATTACTCCAAGAAAAAAAAAATATACAATAAAATAAATATGTATGATGAAAAAATAGAGACTGGTGAACTACTTGAAAAACATAATAGTTTTGAAAATACAGAAATAAAAATTAGTCGCAGTTTTGGATCACACAATTATATGCCAAACATAAAAAATAGGAAAAACAATTACGATAAAAAAGAAGATATTACTTCTATAAATAATATAAATGTAGATATTGTAAAGCAAGATGATCAAAAGGAAGATTCAAACATCAATCTTCTTACAAATGAACACAATCAAAAAGAACCTTCTAAGCATATATACAATATTAATGAACAAAATAATATGGACTATAATATAGATGAAAATATCTCTAAAAATAATGAAAAAGAAAAACATATTAAAATACCCCAAAAAAACATTTCCTTAAGTCAAAAAGAATATTATAATAATAATGATATTTTTAATTATTCTTTAGATATTTTTTCATCAGAAATGTTTAATGAAAAAATGTTTCATAGTATCATATCATTATTCGAATTATATATGGCTATAAAAACATTAAAATTAATGAACCCACATATTTTTAATAAACTATATCAAATGTATAATAAAAAAATTATAACATTCGATACTAGTGTTATGTTTTATATTAATAAACTCAGAGATGACATAAAATCAGAAATTGAACAAATTGATAAAGAAATAAATACAGGAGATACAACAGAAAAAGAAAGAATTCAAAATTATTATTATTACAAAGAAGAATTAATTAAAAGAAAAAAATTAGAAGAAGAATTATTATCTAAAATTAAAAGTCTTGAAGAATGTATTGAAGTAAACAAACGATCACAATCGTTAAGAAATATGTTATTAACAAAAAAGAAAAAAAACAATAATCTAAATACTGAAAATCTAGAGCAACATATAAATTATATCTTTTCCCATTTACATAATGAAGGCACATATAAATTAAATCATTCTCAAAATATGGACAAAAAAACTTAATCCTTTTATAAAATAAATAAATAAATAGATAAATAGATAAATAGATAAATAGATAAATAGATAAACATATTAATTATTGGATATCTTTTAACAAAAGAATTAAAAATTACCACAACTAATTAATATTTAACTTATATATGAAAGTATTATTCGACCATAAAAAAAAAAATATATATATATATATATATATATATGTACACATTTTTGATGTTTTAATTTTATTTTAGGGATATTATATTAACCATATTGATTTATTAACAATTTATTATTAATTCACATTTTCTAAAGTATATATATATATATATATATTTTTGTGATAATTAAAAAATAATTTATAATATGTTATATATCTTGTTATTATTAACATTTTTTTGTTATATCATTTGTTGTTCATTCGTTTAATTGTAACTTATAATTAATATAATTTTATTTTTTATTTATTCATATATTTATTTTGTTTTATATTATTTTATTTTTTATTTATTCATATATTTATTTTGTTTTATATAATTTTATTTTTTTTTATATTATTTTATTTTTTTTTATATTATTTTATTTTTTTTTATATTATTTTATTTTTTCTGTAATATATAAAAAAAATAATATATATTATTATATATCCTTGTAATATTCATATTTTGTGCCATATGATTTGTTGTTCATCCATTTTATATATTGACTTATAATTAATTTTCTTTCACTTTATAATTTCTTGCCTTTACTTAAATTACCTGAATTTCTGTTTTTTTGTATGGGGAAATAGCCCTTGAGAGGTTTTGGTATTCTTCAGGTATTTCTGAATCGGATTCAAAAAAAATATATGATAGTGTAATTTTTTCTAAATTTTTTAATCTTGAATCATTTAATATTTCTGGATCGATAAAAAAAAGTATAGGTAAATCCATTTCTTCTTTAGCATTTAACATTTGTTCTTCAAAACAAAAACATTGAATTTTATTAAAATATAATCCAGCTTCTTCTGGTAATACATGATATAAAGCAATTCCAATAATAGGCTTATCCATTAAATTTTTTGCCTTATAAAAAGCTAATACTGTTTCTCCTGGCTTTACTATAATATATTTTTGTTCAGGTTCAAATACCCATGGCATATTAGATTGACTAGTAAAATTTATCTCAATTAATCTATTTTTTTCATCCTTTTTCCTATTAAATATTTTACCTATATCTAATCGCTTTTGTATTGTACCACCATAACCTGTGGATTGGCAAAATAATTGATATAAGGGTACAAAAGCAAAAGATAATCCAAACATTATAGCAGACAAAGATAAACACGCATATGGAATATCTAATTTTTCTTTCCTTTCTAATATCCTATAAGGTGATATAACATTTTTATTATTCCTCAAGTGTAATCTTTTAAAAAAGGTTTTCAAAATTTTCATTTTATTATTTTATATCATTCATTCTTTTATATAATATATATAAATATATATATATATATAAATATATAATATATGTATAATAATATTAAAATTACATAATGTGGATTTATTCATATATAAGGATAATAATAATATTTAATTATATCATACAAGGAAAAAATATATATATATATATATATATAATGACATTTATTTTATACTCGTTTATATTCCGCTTATTACATTTCTCCCACCAACATTTTAAAATAACATAAATTTTATAATTTCATTCTTTGCTTTCAACACACATACAATATATATAATCAATATGAACGAACTTATAATATAAAATATATTTAATTATCACAATGTGAAAATTTTATAAAATATACATATTATATATATATATATATATATATATATATATATTGTGTGTTAAAAAATATACTATATTATATTATACTATTTAATTTTAAGATTTTTTTTTTTTTTCATATATATCTTTAAAAAATATTCTCAAATATTATCATACTATTAAAAAAAATAAATACTTAAAAAAATAGGTGCCAAAAGAAAATACTTATTTGTGTTTTTATGTATGGAAAAAAATATTTAATTAATACATTATAAACATATGTATGTATTAACATATAATAGCATATTAAAATAAATAACAAAAAGAAAAAAAAAAAAAAAAAATTTTAGAGTCATTATATTTATAATATTACTATTTAATTTTTCCATGTCAAAACACTTAACCTTTCAACAAATCAAAATTACAAATAAAATATTAAACACCAAAAAAAAAAAAAAAAATAAATAAGTATATATATCTATATATAATATATATATATATATATATATATATATATTTATTTATAATGTCAGCGTTAAAATTATATTTTTTATTTTTCCATGTGTTTATTCAAAAAATAGGAGGGATATACCTCAACTAACAAACTAGGATTTATTGCAGTTAAATTTTTCATGTAAATTTTAGAAGAATTATTCATATAAGCATCCGTATAGACAATAAATTTTCTCTTCATATAATTTATCTCATTTATTATAGATAAAGGATCAATAGAAAATAAAGGACCATGGTTTCTTTGATTTAGTAATTCATATTCATATGAATTTTTAATTTTTGAAACGTTATAATAAAATGATGCTATTACTGCTTTAAATATATTTTGTATATTTCCTGATGGTTTGATAGATATACCAAAACGTTTTAATATATTTTTTAATTTCTTAAAGAAAAAGAAAGCTTTCTTTAGAGATTTATATACTAAGAAATGACTGTGACAGAAATCTTTTTTATTTTTAACATTTGAAAAATTTTGAAATATATTATAATAACTTAATAAATCACTTTCTTCAGCCATTAAAGACGATCTCATTGTTCTTATCTTATCTAAATTTTTATGATTAAATAAAAACAACGGCTCATTTATTAACATACTAATGATTATACACACTTCATATATACAATTATATTGTATACTATTTAATAAAAATATACTATAACGAAATTTTAATGGTAAAGAACAAATTAATAGACCTTTCTTCTTATCTATTATATTTCCATTTATATCCATTAATTTTAAAATATAAAATAATTCAAAACATTTTTTTAAAGATTTTAACGAAGGAGCTGTAACAAAATCAAAGGAACATATATTTTGAATTCCTAACAATTTCAAAAAAAAAATATTATAAAATATATCCTTTTTTAATATTTCAGGTAATGGTATATCATTCAATAAATTATTATAATCATCTAAGGTTATAAGTCTAAAACATATGGAATCTGTATTAATATTTGCTCTTTCTTCACATTTTGTTTTATTACATAATATGGTATATCTCTTTATTACATTCATATCATAGTTGTAAATTTCATCTCTCATATAACAAGTATCTATTATATAATTTATATTTTTTAACTTTTTATAATACATTAAATCTCTTAAAAGAATAATTTTATTCTTTAATTCGTTCAGACTAAATTCTTCATTTATATTATTCATATCATATATTATAAGTATATATTTACTATCTATCCCTTTATTTAATAAACCATTTCGAACTTCTTCAATTTCGTATTCATTATTTAAAAATATTAAAATATTTTCATCATTATCCTTATTTTTTTCAAATAATTTTTTTATAAGTTTAATGCTCGTTTCTATATAATTTGAGCAACTCTCTTTTAAATAATATATTTTTTTATTATTTATCTCTTGAACATAAGAAGCAATAAAGTGTTTGTCTCCATTTTTATCATCATCACTATTATTACTATCCATATGATGGTTGCTTATATGAAAAATATAAACATTTATATTATTATTAATATTATTTATTTTATCTATCATGTTAATAAGCTTCTTCCATTCATTTTCTTTTTGACAAATTTCCTTTTCCTTTTCCTTATTTTTATCCTTTTCTTCATTATTGGTAAAAATAGTTTGTTTTTCTAATGATTCAGGTTCATCTTCCATATTGTTATATACCAAGGAATGCATAGAAGTATTTTCAAATAAATTGTTTATCCCTTTCTTTTTATTATCATGTGCACTATGCATACTTTCGTTATTGTCGCTTAATGTATGTTCATAACTCGATAATGTATTGTTTCTTTTAAAATGATATTTATTTTTTCCTGACCCTTTCTTCATAATATCCTTTAATTCAATATTTGATAATTCTTCCCCATATTCCTCCTCATACGAATCTATATCCATATCATTATATTGTAATGTATTTTTTTTTTCTAGTGAATAGCTGTTTTTTCTATTATTATATTGATCATTTCTATAAATATGTTCCTTGTTTGTATAATATTTATTTTTTAAATGATCATATGATTCATTCTTATTATAATCACACTTTTGTTCTTCATCAAAAATATTTATCCATTTATTACTGTCTCTTTTAATTTTTTTCGTTTGGTCTTTACAAACAAAATTGATATTGCTTTTTATATATTCTTCATTATTTTTATTATCTTGATTATCTCCCTTTTGTGTACTATTTTTTGCTCCTCCTATTTCTTTTTTTTTTTCGTTAACATGATCATTTTCATCATGCATATCATCATCATGTATATCATCATCATCATCATCATCATACAAGGGGTTTTCCTTTCCTTTCAAGCTCCATACTTTATCATTATATGAAATAAAAAAGTGTAATACCTGTTCACTAAAATAATCAGAAAAGAGAAATAAATATAAATCATTTCTCTTTACAATAATTTTTTTTAATAAGGATAATATTAAATCAGTTTTAGAATGTCTTTTATAAATATTTGTTAAGATAATTATATTATATTGTATTAATAATGGGTCAAAACAAATTTTTTCTAATAATTTTGATTCTTCTATAACTACAACTTTGTTATCATGTGTACACATGTTGACTTTCTCATAATATGAATCTTCATCATATTCTTGTTGTATATCTTCGTATTGTTTTTCTTCCTTTACATATTCATCATTTTTATTTATATATCTCTTATCATTTTTATCTACATAAGGGAATAAAAAAAAATCCCTCAATTTATTTCTACTCAATTCATAACAAGAGTTAATAAATATATCATCCGAAAAACATAAACAAATTTTTGATTTCTCATTTAATGTGTGTATTTTCTTTTCGTACAAAATAAAAATTAATTTTATCACTTCCTCAAATTCCAACTTACCAGTTATAAAAAAAATATTATGAACAGTTAATAAATTTATTATCTCATTTCTAAAATTTTCAATTAATTCTTTCTTTTCCTTCTTATTGTATATACTATAAGAATTCATTATTTTTCTCTAATAAATAAAATATTAATACAATACAAAAAATAAAAAATAATAAAACATTTAGAAGAATAAACAATAATAAAAAATATATATATATATTGATAAATACCTATATAGTAAAAAAAAAAAAAAAAAAAAAAAAAAAAAGGCCCATAAAAGAAAATTATATATATATATATATATTATGTTTTTGTATTATACCCATAAAAATATATTAAGAAGGATAATTTCTTTTACCCTCAATTGTTGAATTTTTTTTTTT
>NC_033659.1:3021073-3027755 GCF_001601855.1 Plasmodium reichenowi | reverse complement strand
TTTTTTTTTTTTTTTTTTTTTTTTTTTTTTTTTTTTTTTTTTGTTATCTTTCATTTCATTTATGTAATGAAAAAATATATTGTAATTGTTTCTTCATGAGAGAAGCCAACATCATTGTATAGTCTTCTTTATTATTTTTTATAATATGTTTATGAACATTTTGAAATACTATATTTGATTCGTTTATTACATTCTGTTGTTTTTGATTTGTATATTTTTTAAAAAACACATCAACCTTTTCTTTTGATAATACCATAACATGTATTTTATGATATTTATACAAATATAATCTTTGTATTAATATATCGATATCGTTTGAATATAAGTTATTTGAAAGAATATTATATGGATAAAAAATATTAGAACTACGAACAACATTTGTTTTATTATCATTTATATTTTTTTCATTTTCCTGTAATAGGTGCTCTTTCTCTATATTCTTAATATGAATACATTTCATAATATCCTTTTTTATTTTTTTTTCATTTCTTATGTCATCTTTGTGATCTTTTACAAATAATATGGCAAATTTGATGACAGGGAAATAAATATTTAAAACAAACAAGTTATTTAATTCATAATTTTTAAAATATATTATTGGAACACTATTATATTTTATCTTCCTTATATATAATTTATCTAACAATTCATAAAATGGTGTAAGATCGTATTTATATGCATACTTTTTCTGATAAATAAAAAAAATTTCTTTTAATTTTTTTAGAATACACATTGGATAGATAACACCATCATTCCTAAAATCATTATATATATTGTATTTATCATCATATTTATTTTCTTCATGTATTTCATTGTTTTCTTTTTCTTTTCTATTTTTCTTATTTATTAAATTATCCTTTTGTTCTAAATTATTATATGTATTGCTCATATAGCCTCCAATAATCAACCTCTCCATTTTGGTATCTTCCAAATTATATCTTACCATATTATAATTATTATTTACTTCATTATTCATACACATATATAATTTTTTCTTTTCTTCAACTTTTTTTTTTTTTTTTTGATATTCAAATGTAGTCAATATTTCTTCCTTCTCTTTCATTTTATTACTAACAAATTCTTTGGAAATATCAGAAAAAATATTCCCCTTTCCTTTAATAATTCTTAAATATAATAAAGGATAATATACTTCCAAAAAAAGAACAGAGTAATAAAAATGTATTTGTCTTTTTATATTTTTACAAATATGATCAATATTTGAAAAACATATATCAAAAAGTGATATGAGTAACTCTTTATAATTTTTCATTTCTAATTTCATATCCTCTCTTTTGTAAGAACAAAGACATAATAAAATATCTAAGGAATATAAATAATTCTGGACAATCTTTTTATTATTATTTATAATTTCTAGTAATGAATTAAACAAATTTTCATGATAAACTCTCGACATCCACATGCTCTTAAATATAAGTGATATTTCATTTTTTCTAAAAGGAGTGTTTCTAATAATTCGATAAAATAAATCACTATATAATTCCCCTATAATAAAAATATTTATATTAGTGTTAATATTAAAAAAAATCATATCTATTATTTGACTACATGTCAGTAATTCCAATTTTATATTATATTTATATAAACCACTATTTAAAGCAGCAAAATAAGAAACCTCACTATTATTGCTATAATCCTCATAACAATTAATTAGTGATGAACTATTATCGTCTTTTATTACACAATTATAATTATGTTCAACCATTTTATTTTTATGATCACCATGTATATTAACCACATCTATGTTCCCGTCCCCATTTTTTTCAATCGTCCCATTTGTATCATCAACCGTTTGTTCTTTTATCCTTATTTTATTTTTATCATTCTTATTGTAGTCTATTAATATTGTGTCATTATTATTTATCACAAATGTGTAATTATTTTTTTCATAAAAATCATTAAAATACTTATTATTATAAGAAAAATTAGATTGACAGCTCTCTTTCTTTATACCACGCTGTACTTCATTAAAAGACAAGATATATTCATATATTGGAATGAAATAATTTCTTTTACAATATTGATATAATTTAAATTTATTTATTATATTTATTAATTTAAAAATATGATTCATGCATATAAAAATAGAATCTTGATATAACAAATGAATATTATTTTCTTTCATTTTCCTAAAACAATATAAAATCAGAAGAAGAAAAATTTTTCGCTTTTTTCTACTTATTAAATATTCTACATTTTCTATTAAATATAATGTTTCGCTATATGTTAAAGAAGGTATAAATTTCTTATAATGTTTTAAAAACAACTGACTTCCTAATTGATTCCGTGCGTCACATTTTAATTTTTTTAATAAAAAAAATATTTGACAAAAGAGTGAAGGGGAAATGTTTTGCATATTTAACAACTCCAATTTTTTCATTAATATTTTTTTTATTATTTTATTGTAACTTAAAATATCCGTTAAAAGAAATATACTTCTTATACTATTTTCTAAAGAATGATGTTCAAAATAAATTTCTATTTTTTTTCTTATAAAATATATTAAACGTTTATTATACCAATTATATATTGTATTTCCTAAGTCCACATTATTCAAAATAAAATTATTTTTATATAATGACAAAAAAAACAACACGTTTTTTATTTGATAAGTTTTCATGACATCACGATTAATCCATAGGCTATAAAATAATACATTTATATTATATATATTCATATATTTTGTTGTATAAATAATATTTAAGAATTTTAATATTATATCACAATTTTGTAAAATAAAAAAATGTGTCATATTTTGAAAGAGCAACTTAATGTTATTTCGTGTATTTATGTATAGATTTAAAAGGAATTCATCTTTATCCCCATACACATTATTTTTTAATATATCATTGTGAGATAAGTAATGGGATTGGTTTGTATTATCATTAGAATATATACTATGTGTATAATAATTATCATTATTATATTTATTATTATTATTATTATTATTATTTTTATACATTGAATTATGTGATATATTTTTTTTTTTCTTATTTTCAATTTCAAAATTTTCACATGTTGAATTCTTATCTATAATATTATTTTTACTTATATCATATAATATATCTTTTAACAAATACCTTTCAACATCCTTATTATTTATATACATGATTAAATATTTAATTTTTTCTTCTATAATGGTTTTTTTATCAAAAATATTTTCACACAATAGTTCTACGCAATTTAATAAGTACAATAAATTTTTATCACCATATGGTAGGTAAAAACTGTTTTGCTTAATTATATTATTTAATAAATAAATATAATTAAAATACAAACATATCATATAACTATAATAAGAATATAAATAATTAATTTCTTCTACATTGGGAATAGGTACATGATCAGACAATATATTATTATTATATTTTGATTTTATTATTGAATTTATATCAATATTATACAAATTATGCACATTGTTAATTAAATCATTTATTTTAACCTTCTTATAATATGTGTAATACAACTCTAATACATTTAATATATTATAATAACCTACCCTTTCCTTAAGCAATAGATTCAACATATGAATAATATTCTTGTTGTTATTTCTTATAATATCCAAAATTTCTTCATTCGATAAGTTTATATAATAAATAGTTTCATGTTCTTCTCCATTATTATCTTCTTTTATTTTATCCTTATATTTATCCTTGTTATGGTTTATTTTTTCTTGAATATCAATAAAAAGGTCATGGGAGTAAAATAGATTTAATTTTATATATAAAGAAATATATGACAAGAACAAATTTTTATCAAAGTGTTTTATAAAATGAAAAGAGTAATTAAAAAAATATATAATAAACTGGTTGAATGAAAAATAATATTTAAAGGATGAACTTGTGTTATTATAATTAATTAAATTCCTTTCGATAAAAAGAAGAAATTTTTTAATTACGTTCAAATTTATTTTTATATATTGATATGTTTTTACATAACTCATAAACATCTGATTATTTATTAATTCATTATTTAATTTATAAACATTTTTATTATTAACACACTTATCAAAAGGATAATTACAATTGTTATGTTTATGTCTTATATTATTTATATTATCATATATACTATCATATATATTATTATATATATTATTATATATATTATTATATATATTATTATATATATTATCATGTATCTCATAATTTATATTACATTTTTTATTAATACTTATATTACTATCATTTATATTTTTTAAATCAAAACAAAATAAATCATAAAATTGATTAAATTTTTTATTTAAATTTTCTTCATTATTTACAATTTCTTGAATTCTTTTAATTTTTTTTTCAGGCTCCTTAATTTTTTGCTCGTTCAAAATCAGTTGAACATCTTTATCATTCAAATATAATTCCAGAATTTTTTCTTTATCAATATTTTTTTTTAAAACGATCTTTTCATGAATGTTTTGCAAAATTTGTTTTTTTTCTTTTCTTGAATAATAATTTATATTGGGTAGTAGTACATTTTTTTCTTTATCATTTTTTCTTTCCCTTTCTTTTCCTTTTGAATTAAAAACACTGAAGGATTTTACATTATTTTTACAACAATTAAAATAACTATTATAATAACTATTATTATAATAATAATAATTATTATTATTATTATTATTAATATATGTAGTATAATGTTGTATACTTAGAAAAATGTTTTTCCGATATCTCATTGGACCAGTTACCAAAAAAATCAAACCATAAAAGAGTACAAAAGGATGATATTTTATAAAAATATATGTACATATAATATGTTTATAAAAGTATATTACATTATGAAGATATAAGAACATACTAAGTAATACATTCTATATGATACATATTATTTATATTTTACAAAATAAAAAAGATATATATAAATATATATTATATATACATATATTTGATACACATTAGGAAAATATATATTATATATATATATATATATATATGGTCTACATTTGGTAACTAAAATATAACCAATGAAGCTTCAGATAATATATAAAATTTTGAAACGAATTTGCATGATTAAAATATATATTTGTGTTATTATTATTTAATATATCTAATACATATAAACATATAGGAAAATGTACGTAAAATATATAAGGTTTATTTCTCCAATAATTTAAATATTTTAAATAATTTATAAAATTATAATCATTAAAATATTTATTATCATATAAATGTTTTATATAATCTATATTACATAATGATTGTAAAAATTCGAGTTCACATTCAAACCTTAATTTATTTTCAAATAAACTTTCTCTATAGTACTTATGAATAATTACTGGTTTCTTATTATCATCTATAATGTTTTTCACAATGTACTTTTTTTGGCTTATTCCCATTGTACGTAAAAAAAAAAAAAAAAAAAAAAAATAAAATAAAATAAAATAAAATAAATTAATAATAATTAAAAATTAAAAAGAAATAAAAAAAAGTACACTAAATAAACTGTACACAAAATAAAACAATAAATAATAAATAATGAACAATTAACAAATATCATATAAAATTAAAGATAAAATTAAATAATACGGGAAATACCAAAAAAAATTGTATAAAATTTTAAAATTACTATCATATTTATTATATTATAATAAAACAAATAAAAAATATATATATTTTTAATTATTTATAAATAATCTATTTACATACAAAAAAAAAAAAAAAAAAAAAAAAAAAAAGATATTTATATATATTATTATAATAATATATTTATGATCACTTTGGTATACTTTCCTCCATTATTCCCTTTATAAGATATATAAAAATTAACATATATATATATATAATATAATATTAAAAATGTATTATTATATATTATAAATGATGAACATAATAATATTCTTATGTATCATTTGAACATTATAAGATAATATATATAAGTATAGTTTTATTTGAATTATCTTTCATTTTATTTCTTTTCATTCAAAAAAATTTATAAATTTGTATAGCCTTGCTTATATTTCCACATATATATATATATATATAAATATATTATATTCTATCATTGTTAAATATTTTATGATAAATATTATATAATATAACGATTATGTTATAATTCTTTTTCTTCTTTTCATTTATGATCATATATAAAAAGAGGGGGAATTATTACTAACCATCAAAACAAACACATTTACACACATAAATAAATCAATTAAAGGAAAGGTATATCTTTCAAATGTTATCATTTTCTAATTTTTCTTTTCTTAAGGACAAGAACAAACATGAAGGTACAATAATATTATTATGATCATTTGAGTTATTTTTATCCTTTTAAGCCTTTTAATCATTTTCATTATATTACCAATACCATTATCAGTGTAAAAAAAAAAAAAAAAACATACATACATACATTATATATATATATATACACATATGCGTGCTAAGAATATTATTTTCCATTGTGTATATATTATTTATACATACATTATAGTATTATTTTATTTTTAATCTTAATATATATTTATTTTTATTTATTAAATACCTACTCATTATGAAAATATACGAAAATTTTGTTTTGAAATTTTATCATTAATTGTGTTTTTTTTATTCGAACTTTTATATGTTATCCTTAATTAAAAGATATATATATATATATATATATATAGTTTTTTTTTTTTTTTTTTTTTTTTTTTTTTTTTTTTAAATAATTTTTATAAAAATTTTTATATTTTTTTTAT
>NC_033659.1:3016352-3020973 GCF_001601855.1 Plasmodium reichenowi | reverse complement strand
TATAATATAATATAATATAATATAATATAATATAATATAATATAATATAATATAATATAATATAATATAATATAATATAATATAATATAATATAATATAATATAATATAATATAATATAATATATATTATATTATATTGTATACATATATGTATACGTATGTTATGCTCAACTATATATTTTAAAAAATGTGCACATATATATAATATAATATAATATATATTATATTGTATACATATATGTATGCGTATGTTATGCTCAACTATATATTTTAAAAAAATGTGCACTCAAGGAAATTTAATACATATATATATATATATATATATTTTTACTACACATTTAAAAAGAATAATAATAAATAAATAAATGGATGGATGAATGAATAATGTATGAATAAAGGAATAAAATTTAAATGGGCGAATCTACGAATTAATATATAAAAACGTATAAAATATAAAACATAAATAAATATAGGTATACATTTATCCATTTATATATAAACTTATATGTGTGTATTACTCACGTAAAAATTACAAACAATTATAAATTATAATAAAAAAAAAAAAAAAAAAAACGTAAAATAAATAAATACATACATACATGCATACATATATCTCAATATATATATATATATATATCTTTTATATACGTAATATATTTCCCTTTTCCAAGTGCTTGCATCATATATAACTAATATGGTGGATATCTATTAAAAGGATTTTGATTCCTGTTAAAATAATTATAATTATTCTGTGAAAATATTTTATGCTTTCGATTATTTCTCATTTTAATTCGGTTTTGATGTCTATTATGCATATTAGTCCTATAATGTGCAGCTGCTATTCCAAAAGTATCAACATCTAGCATTCTTAACTTTTCTCTATCGACCTTCTCATCAATTCCTTGTTTTTTATCTAAAGTTTCACAGCTTATATTATCAAAGAAACTTGAATTCTTATCATATCCCCCAACTTGCATATGATTATTCAAGGCAGTAGAAGCTTCTTTATTTTTCTCCTCTAATATATTATTTTTATCAAACTTCATATTATTAGTATTAAAATCAAAATCGGGACTAAACTTATTTTTCAGAGCAGGGTTTAGTTGGGATTGTAATTCCCCGATAACATAATTCGATCTCTCATAATTTCTATAATTTCTATATTTGTAATTATTATTATTGTTATTATTATTATTCTGGTTAATGTTATAATTTCTATTATTATAATGGAAATTATAGTTCGGTCTATTATTATAATATCTCCTATTGTTCATATTCCTATCATTTGATGATATTAAATTATTATTTACCTTTAATGATTTATTAATATTCATATTATTATTATAATTTAAGTTATCTGTTATATTGTTCTTAGAACTAGGAGCTATATTCATAGAAACAATAGCTGGATCGTCTGGGATATTTTTTCCTGTTTCACTTACAGTAACATCCTTAATATCTTTACCTCGAAATATTATAAAGTCGTACACTTCATTAGATGGGGCAATATCTGGTTGCCTTCTTCCCTCAGTACCAAATGAACGAACATTCTGTAAGGCAACGGTAGATTCGTGAGTATTAATCGTATATAAAATTCCTTCGTATCTAATTTCAGAGTTGGAAATTAGGGAAATTTTGCTTCCAATATAAGGTAAGGTTGACACAGATGACATGTTTATAAAAATAAATTATGAGGATATAATATAAAAAAATGTTATAATTAATGAAAAATTATATCAACTATATGATATATTATATAATACTATATATTATAAAATCCACAATTTAATGTATACAAATCAATATGTATTCCTTCTTTATATCTATATTTTAACTCAATGTATCCCTTAAATTTTATGTACTTATTCTATCTTCTTGAAATATATATTTTTTTTTCTATAGAGCAATCCTATATATATATATATATATATATATATATATATGTACAATTACGTTTGAATGTCTTAATTTGCTTATATTTTTTATTTCTTAATTTGATAAAATAATGTGAATTTATATTTATAATAAAACAAAAAAAATGAAAAATAAAATAAAATAAAAAGGAATAAAAAGGAATAAAAAGGAATAATATATATATATTTTTTTTATAAATACAACAAATACCTTCGTAATGTCTTCAAATTGTTTCAAATTTTTCTAATTCGAGATACTAAAAATTTTATTTCTTTTTATTTATTATAATAAACATAATCACATGAAAAAATAAAAAAAATAAATGAAAAAGAATATTTAGGAATAAATGCTGAAATGAATATATATAAAAATGAAAAGGAAAAAAAAAAAAAAAAATATATATATAAATATATATAAATATATATATATATATATATATAATATACTATATATTAATGGAATTTCAACAAATATTTATATAATTACACATATAAATGTTATTTATACTTTTATATATATATATAATATTATATACATGTGAAGTAAAAATTTTATAATATCAATAAGAAAAAAAAAAATTTACAAATTCTTAAATATAAAATAAAGCAAAACGAGGAAAAATATTAAAAAAATTATGAAATAAGCAAAAAATAAATAAAAATATAAATAACTAAAAATAAGATCAGCGAAAAAAAAAAAAAATAATAAAATAAAATAAAATAAATATAATATATTTATATATATTTATATATATATTATAATAAATTATGATATGAAAGTAAATGTTTTATTACTCCATAAAATTTATTCTTATAAGCACATATAAATTAACCTTAATTTTTTTTTTTTTTTTTTTTTTTCAACTTAAAAAAAAAAAAAAATTATATATAAATTATAAGTAATCAAACATACAAAATAATAGACTTCTTTTTATCCCACATATATAAATATATATATGAGGTCTTTAAATAGATGTATTCTAAAAATATAATTGAATATTATATATTCCTTTCATATATTATTTATACATGTATTATATTAACAAGTCAAAAAAATATATGAAAAAAAAATTATAAAAATGTAATTATATATATATATATATATATATTATATATATATTTATATTTATATTTATTATTGTATGTGTGTCCTATATATTCTTCCTTTCCATTTACATATAAAACTTATGTTTATACATATATGAATTTATATTAAATATATGTATTCAAATATAGTAATTATTATGCATATATAAATGAATTGTCTTTTATCAAATATATATATATATATATTTTTTTTTTTTTTTTATTATTATCAAAAAATATATTACTTCAATTTTTCATTCTCTCAATATTTTGAAACAAACATGATTATAAAAATATAATATATAAATATAATATATATATATATATATATATATATTTTCTTATTCGTTATTTTGCCTTTCTTTTATCTCTTCATATTATATATAAATATAATTTATATATTTACTATTATAAATATGTATATACACACTTTTAATATTCATAATATATATACAATTTATTTTTTATGGAGATCATACCAATAAAAAAAAAAGAAAAATAACCAAAATATATACTATATTAACTCATTAAAAAAAAAAATAATAATAATAAATAAAATATACTATAAGACAGTTATTCTTTTATGATACACTTAATGAGCAAGGCACACCAATTATATTAAAGCTAAATATAAAATTATATATATATATATATATATATATATATATATATAATATTTTATATTTATAGATTATGTAATATATTTATATATATACTTTTTACTTTTTTGTTATATCTAAAATGTGGTTATAAAAAAAAAAAAAAAAAAAAAAAAAAAAGTAATAAAATCATATGTGTATTAATATAAAAAATTCATACAAATATAGGGATTTATATAATGTATACACTTATAAATATATTATATACGAAATAAACTTCTTCAAAAATATGTAAATAAATAACATTCATTTATTATATATGAAATATATATATATATATATATATATATATATAGACACACACACATATATATATATATTTTTATGCATACTCCATAAAACATCAAAGAAATATATATACATCAAATGATATATATTTCATATTCTTATTATTATATACACATAATGTAAAAAGAGCATCTCTTTATTATACATTATAATAATAATTTATACAATATATATGAATATATGTATAAGCATTGTACTAATACATATATATATATATATATATATATATATATAATAATTTTAAATTTACCAAGGTATAAAATATAATAATTTTTTTTTTATTCCAGTTTCTTAAGATCATATGAAAAAACTTTAAATATTAAAAGTTAATTATAATATAAATATTTATTGTATACAAAAAGGTAAAATTATCAAAATGATGTTTTATAATTTTATTTGATACATTAGCTTCTTTTTTTTTTTTTTTATCAATCAGTATATTAAATCCTTGAAATTTTTTAAATCTCTTTATTTTTTTTTATGAGTGATATAATTAAATATAATAATAATAAAATAATAATTATAATAAATTATATATTATTTTTGAATGTTTAATAAATAATGAATTTTTCCAAGCATAATCAAAAACAGTGTGTTTATATATTTATCTTTATATATTAATGTATATATTTTTATATACAAAAAATACAATGTAAGTACAGCGAAAATTAAAAA
>NC_033659.1:3013104-3016252 GCF_001601855.1 Plasmodium reichenowi | reverse complement strand
TGAAAAAAAAAAAAAAGGAGAATATTGTTTTAATGAAAAAAAAAAGAAAAAAAAATGCAAAAAAATAAATAAAAATTATTTAAAATATTTAATATTTCACTTTAATTTCTTTCTTTTTCGTAAGTAAATATATTAAAAAAAAAGATAAAATATGTATATATATATATATATATATATATATATATATATATATTTTTCTGTTTATAAAAAATTACAATTGAGTGATTTATTTTATTCGTTTGCTTCATTCTGTACATTTTCTTCAACTTTTTCTTGTTCAGCGTCCATTTTAACTTTTGATAGATATTCCTCTAATTGTACAGGAGAAAATTCTTGCCAAGGGTGATTCTTTCCCACAACAGCTAAAGCTGTATTAGATGTGGTTAACTCAGATTCACTTGAAAGGGAACATTTTAAAGCTTTTAAACAATGTAATATTAATTCTTCTAAAGAACATTCTTCAAATAAATTAAGATTTTTTTCTAAATATGTTTTTGAAGCATGAGATCTTGCACCGAATGATAAAGCATCATATTCAAAATAAGATCCATTTGGTCTTGTTTCAAATATACACGGTTCATTATGATAAGCAGCTATCATTAACCCTACTCCAAATGCTCTCTTACTACTCTTTTGTGTATTCTTCTGATATTTATCTGCTACACTTCTTACTAAGGATTCAATATTTATATCTTCATTGTATAAAAACTTATGAGATAAACATTCATTCTGCATAAATTTTGTTAAAACCTTAGCATCAGAAGTAATTCCACTCATACTAATACCAATATAATCATCAATTTTAAATATCTTCTCTTGAGGAAAAGACAATTTACTAATGCATTTCTTTAATCCACTCACAACCTATATATAAAAAAAAAAAAAAAAAAAATGTTCACATATTCAAACGTACAAAAGTAATATATATATATATATATATGTATGTATGTATATTTTTTTGTTCTATTATATATAATTCCTTTTCAAATTTTCTTTCATATCTAATATGTCATTAAAAAAAAAAAAAAAAAAATTATTTTAAAATTTTTACATATTTTCATAAAATAACTTACCACATAATCCTTTGACTTTACAGCTACTGCACATGTTCCTTGTTTTATTGCTTCACTTGCATATTCTACTTGGTACAATCTTCCTACAAATATTAAATCGAATACACAAATATTTACATATAATATGTGCTTTCATTAATTCATACACATATATATACACATATATATATATATATATATATATATATATATATATATATATATTATAACTTTTCTTTTTTACCTTCTGGAGAGTAAATTATATTGTCTGTATCATATAAATTTCGATACATTTTTTTTTTCTTTTATCTTTGAATTGTTATATAAATATTAAAATAAATATTACAACAAAAAATTTATATTATACTTATATAATATATATATATATATATATAAATATTGATTTTTATTTTTCACTGTTTAAATTTGGTTTAGTTTGCGTTTACTTTTGCCTTTTCTCTTTATTTCTTTGTAATTTCTTTTTTTTTTTTTTAACTTTATTATTATGTACTTTTATGTTTTGTGTAATATTAAAATTTTAGGTATATTTTTCATGGAAATTTTATATCACAATTTTTCCTATACAAAATGTAAAAGAATTAACAAATCAAAGTTAAAAAAAGAGAGCAAAAAGTTAATTAAAAATTAAAAAAATATATAAATACATATTTAGAAGTACATTTATACATTTAATAAATCCTTAATGTATAAAATTGCAATTTTCATAATATGCTCTACTTTGAAAAAAGTTATAATAATATTTTCATTATGAAAAAAAAAATATATAAAAAAAATAAATAAAGAAGGAAAAAAAAAAGAAAAAAAAAAGAAAAAAAAAGAAAAAAAAAGGTTTCTTTAAATATTATATAATTCAATATTATGATCTTATAATACTGTGCGTAAATTTTACTTAAAATTTATTTAAATGTATTCTCTTATTTTTTTCAAATTAATTATTTTATTTATTTACTTCCTTTTATATTGAAAAATATACATAATATATTATATAAATATATATATAATATAATTATAATATAAATATATATAAAATAATATATATATAATTTTTGTGCGTATATTCATTAAGTATATATTTCAATATATATTTAATAAATAATATTATATATATAATATGTACATTTATAATTAACAAAATAGCAGCATAAATATATTCTTATAGGCAAATATACTAAAATGTAAAATGCCCTTATTATTATAATATATAATAAATATTATGTATTATATTATATAATTATATATATATATATATATATATATATATATATATTTATATGTTCCTTATTATTATATATATATTTACTACAATAATTATATACATCAAATATATAATATTATGGTATATTTTACTTTCCTTTTTTATTTTTTTTATTTTCTGAACATATATAATGAAAAATCCTTTTTTTCTTATATAATCATAAAAGATGGAACGCGAAATTTCTACTTTATTATTCTTCCACCATTTTATTCTATAAACATAATGCACTTCCCGAAATTAATATATTGTTTTATTATTGTAAAATATTCTTATTTGTATAATTTTCTTATTTTCACTTTATTTTACGCTTTTATTTATTTATGTACAATATCAAATTGTTTCCTCATAATTATATAAACGGATAAAAAATATACATACATATATACATATATATATTCATATATGTCATTTATTTTCTTCAATAAAATTATTCGATTGACTATATTTTTTTTATTTTTTTATACGTCATTGTTTTATATATGTATACATTTATATATTTATTCACACATATAATATTCCGTCGTGTGTTGTAATTTAGCCACCCTCCCTTAATTTTTTTTTTTCATTCCTTTTAAGAAGTTATGGATATATCTTATAATTTTATTACAATAAATGAGTTTTATTCTTTATTCAACTTTTAATGTAATATATTCAATATATAATAATAATTTAAACTAATCAAAAAATAAATAAGGCACTGTGATCACATATATATATATATTATAGAAGGTGGGAATAGATGTGCATAAACCTATACATCTGGTATATTAAACAAATTTTTTTTTTTTTTTTTTTCTTATTATTGTGTTAATATGATATA
>NC_033659.1:3007659-3012704 GCF_001601855.1 Plasmodium reichenowi | reverse complement strand
TTTTTTTATTTTTTTTAATTTTATTTTTTTTTTTTTTTTTTTTTTTTTTTTTTTTTTTTATTTTTTTTTTTTTTTTTTTTTTTTTTTTTTTTTTTATTTCTCTTTTTTTTTTTTTTTTTTTTTTTTTTTTTTTTTTTTCGTTTTCTTTTAATTATACAACTTAAAAGATATGGATTATTTTTTTAATAATCTATTTGATAAAAAAGATATACAAGATACATTTGTAAATTTATTGCACGAGAAAATAAAAGAATATATTCAATCAGGCATTCTTTCAAATTGTACAACATATTATAAATATGAAATAGAAAAATGTCCAAAAGAACAAATTAAAATAAACACAAAATTAATTAATGATTTTAATGAAAAGTTTCTTTTAGATATATTAAAAATTAATAATAATTTAAAAATATATTACGACATAAAGTACAACGTTATTTACAGCCTCCTATTACAACAATATAATAAAAATAAAGTTATATTTAATAATAGTGGACATAATATTATAAAGAATTTATATAAAATTAAAAAAAAATGTACCTCCTATTTTATAAACGAATTTCTTATAATCAAATGTATACATAACACACAATTTGGTAACATTTATTATTGTAAAAATGTTTTTAACAACAAAAAATATTGTATGAAACTTTTTTATTTAATCCCATGTTTAAAAAACAACTGTCCATATTACATAAATGATCAAGTATTTATGACCAATTATTTTCATAAAATTTTAAATGAAATTTTCTTTTTAATTTACTTGAAAAATAAAAATATTATTCTTATTGAAAAAATATTTTGGGATAATGAAAAAAAAATCATATGTATATTCTTGCAATATATTAAATATCAGTCCATGTATTTTAAAAAAAAAATTGGAATTTATTCTATATATAAAAAAAACAAAAAAAAAGGTATTATATTAGAAAAAAATAACAAAAATGATTCTGTGCAAATACAATTATATTCTGAAAAATTTCTCAAATATTTGTTTTTACAAATATATAAAACATTAATTTCTCTACTAAAAAAAAATGTGGCTTACCATGATTTAAAACCTGATAATATACTTTTAAACAAAAGAAATCTTCATGAAATTATTACCTGCTCTGTTCAGGTAAAAAATAAAAAAAAAATTAAAAATATAAAAAAGAAAAACCTTAAAAAAAACAGCAAAATTGAAATTGTTAATGTTGAATATAATATTCAAAAAGAAGTAACAAATATATCCAAAAAGAGAAATAGAAATGAAAACAATAATGACTTAACTAATTTATACAAGAAAAATATTTTTGGAATAAGGGAAAAAGAAAGAGATAAAAAAAATGTACAAAAGATAAAGAAAAAAAAAAATCCAAATGTTCACTTTTCTCCTTATCATAAATTTGATTTAGACAGTATGAAAAAAAATAAAATAAAATATATTTATAATGTCAAATTAAACAAATGTCTTGAATATGATGAAAAGGTAAAGGAAATATTCTTTATGAAAAATAATTTACGTGAAATATTTTTATTTTCATCATACAATACCACTGTACATATTCAAATGTTTGTTAAAAAAAAGAACAATATATCCAATCCAAATTTACATCAAAATAATTTGGTTGAACAAAAGAATAATTCTAATAATAATAAAAGAAATCAGATGGAACATATGTATAATATTCAAAGCGAATATATAAGTACACATAATATGAATAATAATTACCAAATAAACAAAATAAGAAATATGTCTATTTTTAAATGTACACCAAAAAAGTATATCAGCTTTTTAAAATTTTATTGGATATACTTTAATAAAGAAGATTTGAAAAAACAAAATGTAGATTCTTTTCTAATATATTTAGATTTATATTTTATAAACAAATATTTCAATAAAAAATTTAATTCTAATAATATATTAGGTTTAAAACCATATGAAAAACAACGAATAAAAAATAAAATAGAACATGATATAAATAAAAAATTACATAAGAATGATACTGTAAAGAATAACGCTATCAATAATAATAATGATGATAATGATGATGATAGATTTAATGAAAATAATGATTTTTTTAAATTAATCGATTTTGACACATGTTCTTTTATCTCTCAAAATTGTAATCATCCAGGTACTTATATTTTTAGTCCCTATGAAGCTTTATTTAATGTTACAAATAAGGACATAGATTATTATAAAAAGTTATCATATAATTTTGGATCAGTTTTGTATACATTTGTTTATGGAAAGCCCCCATATTAGTATATAAATAGATAAATAAATAAATAAATATATATATATATATATTAAATTATGATAAATTATTGTTAATTTTTATTTTTATAAATATAAATTGAAGAACATCCTACTTATACATATAAATTTATTAAGATATATATTATTTTAATTCATACTACATATTCACATTTTCATATTTTATACTTATTTTTTCTCTCTTTTTTACAGTGGTAAGGATATATTTGAAATTTTTCAAAATATGCAAAAGAAGCTAACATTTCCAAAATACCGTAAAATAAATAAGGACTTAAGAAATTTACTCAGGTATGAATAAAAGTCATAATTTAATTAATTTCATTAATTTATTCTTTATTTAAAAAAAAAAAAAAAAAAATGTTTTTTTTTGTTGTTTTTTTCTACATATTTTTAGAAAGCTATTAAAGAAAAACCAAGATGAAAGAATGCAATTCAAAAAAATTAAAAGACATAAATGGTTTTTAAATAATAATTGAATATACAATATAAATAATATATATATATATATATATATATATATATATATTTGAAATAAATAATTAATAAATAATTAAATAAATAAAATATATCAAAAAAAAGAAAGAAAAAAACAGTTATGCTGTAAAAAAAATAAAAGACATGAAAAAATAGAATGTAAATATTACATAAGGGGTATTTTTATAATATATATAACGTATTATATCCTACTTTATACATATATATATATATATATATATATATTTACAAATTTATTTTATTCTTCAAAATTAATTATTTATACAAATGATTCTTCTCTTTAAAATTAGATATACATGAATTTTTTTTATTTTTTTTATTTTTTTTATTTTTCTTTATTTTTTTATTTTTTATATTTTTATTTATTTTTTTATTTATATATATTTTTTTTTGTGTAATATTAATACATATAATTATTTATAATCATTTGATAAAAAAGAAAAAACATATAAATACACTTTAAAAAAAAAAAAAAAAAAACATAGGACATGTTCAAATTTTATTTTTTTATTTTTCTTGGTGTCATTTCGTTCTTGGATTTCAACAAACCCTCTAATTCTTCTTCATCAACGTTCTACAAATAAATAAAATATATACATATATATATATATAATTAAATTTTTTTTTTTTTTTTTTTTTTTTAATATTTAAGACTTACCTTTTGATATTTTTGGGCTATTTGATTTATGCAAGATATAAAAAAGACGATGAGAAGTACACAAAAAAATATATTGAATAAAAACATAAAATTCAATTTCGAGCTGCTTTTTTTTCCATGTTTTAATATGGATATTTTTTCGTCAATATAACTTTCAAGAAATGATTCATCACTTAAATTTTCGGAAAATAAATGAAGAGGTAAAATTGATAAGCATTTTTGTATAATTTTCAATTGTAATTCTTTATAATTATTTGAAAAAACAAAAATGAGGAAAAAGCTCTGAATTATAGTTTTAACTATAGCTTTTCCTAAAACTAGTGGGATGAAAAAATTTTGAAAAGGCATTAAAAAGTGCCCACAACAAATTCCACATAAATCAAACATGACTGTAAAGGAAAAATAAAATAAAATAAAATAAAATAAAATACAATACAATACAAAGACATAAATATAAAATTTAAATAATTCAAAATATAAGCACAATATATAAAGGCATAAAATATCAATATTATATTATATTATATTCATTTTATTATTTCTTTCTATTTTTTAACCATTTGGCCAACATGATAAAAGAAAAACAGAAATTGAACCATATTTCTTAATAAAATCCAACATCCATATTTTCATTGCTGTTATGATGTTTTTCTTCCCTTCTTTAATATCCTTTTGAAATTCTTCAAATTCTTCATCACTTAGCTTCGACTACAAATTAAAAAATAATAAAGATAAACATTATAATATATATATATATATATATATATATATGGATTTATTTATTTTTATATATTTATAAAATAATATTATACACATTTTTATTTCTTTCTTTTTCTTTTTTTTTTTTTCTTTTCTTCTCTTACTTTTGCTGCGTAATAAGATGTTAAATATGGCGGTAATTCTCCCAAGGCTGTACCAATTCCCCATATAAGGCAATATGGATATATTTTAAAAAATAATCTTGAAAATGTTATGTCTTCATCATTTGTTCCTAAACACTATAAAATAGTAAAAATTAAAATATTAAAAGGTAAATCAATATATTGATAAATAATAAACACATATATATATATATATATATATATCACTTCTACAATCGTATAACACTTTAAATATTTTATTTTTTTTTATTACTTCGAAATAATTTCCAGAAGTAAGAACAGAACTCCACATATTTATTCTTGAATCAAAATTGAGAGAATTACAATACTCTGATGTTGAACATATAGAATATATATGGGGGAATAAAAACAATACTCCTGAATGCATACCACACCCTAAACCTATACTACTTAATATACCTAAGGATAACCACCACACTGTTACTTCAATATATATTATAAAATTATTTAAGTGTTCATATTTATATCTTATTTTAAATAAAATTAATATTATTAATAATGCCAAGATTAATATTTTATTGTATTTCTTGTTTTTCTGATATGTTTGTACAATTATATTTCGAAGTTGTAAGCAAAATAATTTTATTGTTTTTATAGGATGGTAATATAAATTTATGTCTTTCCTCCTTAAATACAGCTCCTTCTTCTTAGCTTCATATGAATCCATCTTTATATTTTCTATGTATATACATGTATAAAAAAAAAAAAAAAAAAAAAAAAAAAAAAA
>NC_033659.1:3004591-3007559 GCF_001601855.1 Plasmodium reichenowi | reverse complement strand
TTCGAGCCCGTATACGCTTTAAGCAATTTGTAAATAATTAAAAATATACATAAATATATTATATATATATATATATATATTTATATATATGTATGTATACGCGTGATTAGTTAGTTATATTAACCTTTCTACATATTGTATATATGAAATACCATATATTAAATATGAATATTTTTTTCTTGTAAAAAATATTAGTTACGTCCATAGCTTTTTTCTGATATAAAATAAACAAATAAATAAATAAAATTATGTCAAAAAAATTTACAAATAAAATTACATCATAATAAAATATATCAAATCAAAATATTTTACTTATTAAAAACAAGAATTTTTCTGTACCCTATTTTATATATATTGTATAAAATATAGGAAAAATAAAAAGTCGTATGCTAATCAAGTCTACATATATAAGCATATGAGATTTTTTTCCCCATAAGTATTAATATATATATATATATATATATGTATGTATATATGTGCGTGTATACATATGTGTATAATTAAAAAATATTTATGTGCACATAAATGTTGCATTAGTAAAACCAATGCTTAATATTATTGTTGAAAAAAGCCTATTTGATGACGATGTGGATATACATGATAAAGAAGTGTTGCAGAAGAGGTTCAATTTTTTGGAGAAAGAAATGATAGTACCTCCAAATAATATAAAAACGGTTATTGATAAAACGGCTACATTTGTTAAGAAAAATGGAAAAAACTTTGAACAGAAAATATATAGAGAAAAAGAAAAGCAATTTGGTTTTATTAGTCCTTCACATCCTTATTTTTATTATTATCAATATAAATTACACGGTTTATTTTTGGATATTCAAGAAAAGGATGAATTAATTCCTCATGTTATTAAAGAAATAAAAAAAAGAGAAGATGCAAATAAATATACGAATAATGAACATATTTTAAAAATATGTGATTTTATAAAAGAAGATGAAAAAGAAGAAAGGAAAAATATTATATATTCTATAGATGATATGAAAAAAAATGATAAATTAGAAACTAACAATAATTTAAAAATACAAATTCAAGAAGATATATATTCATTAATATCTCCATTTATTACATCTCTAGATATTGATTTAATAAAAACAACTGCTTTATTTGTTGCTCGAAATGGAAAATCCTTTTTAAACGGATTAATTGAAAGAGAAAAAAATAATAGCCAATATGATTTTTTAAGAGCTAATAATTTATATTTTAATTACTTTTCAAAATTAATAGATATTTATTTAAAATGCTTATTACCAAGTGATGATATTTTAGATAAAATAAAAAACTATGCAAATAATAAAAGTAATATCTTAAATTATTCTTATGTTTTATATAGTCATAATAAGAAAAAAAAGGAAGAAGAAGAACGGAAACTTGAAGAAAAAAATAAATCAGACACGTATTATGATTGGACACATTTTTCTATTGTAGAAACTATTAATTTTGAAGATGATTTGAAAAATTTACCCTGCTCTATTGATTTTAATAATGTTGAAAATTATGTAATAAGTGAACTTTTTGATACAGATAAGATGTATACGAATGAAGAAAAATTAAATAATATATCTTATCACGAAAAGAATGTTTTTAAGACCTTAGGCAAAGAGGAACTATATGAAGATAATAAGGGTCAAGAGATATTTCTCGATGATAATAAATATGATGCAAAACATGATGAATTATATCATCAAAAATATGAAGATAAGCATGGTGAACAAAATGACAAACAAGATGATGATGAATATGATGATGATGAACATGATGATGATGAACATGATGATGATGAACATGATGATGATGAATATTATGATGAACATGATGATGAATATGATGATGAATATGATGATGAATATGATGAACTAGATGATAAATTATATGATCATACTTATGAAGATAATTATGATGATAATTATGAAGATAAACTTAATAATAGTTATAATAATTCAAAAGCATATGAAGATTCTAACAATGTTCAGGATAAAGCATATAAACACAAAAATGTAGATAATAATGCTGATTTAGTAAATGGTGACGTGGAAGGTTTAACTAAATATTCTAATTCACGTAAGAATCGAATATCTAATGGTATAAATATTAAAGATAAATTATTAAATAAAAATATAAAAAAATCTAAGAACAAAGAAAATGTTGTTCCTAAGGCACGTTTTGCAAAAAACAAAAAACACAAATTTCCTAAAGACAAAATACATAAATGTCCATTAACAAATTACCCAGTAGATATTAAAGATATGTCTAAGCATTTGAAAACATTATTATTAGATCCACAATGGAAAGAACAGAAGGATAAATTATATGAAAGAGCAAAAAAAGAATCATCTTTTAAGCCTTTAGATGATATAGAAGGAAATCTATCACTTTTTGTTATTAAGAGACCTGATCTTTTTGGATCTATTTATGAAGAAATTAATCAACATTCAACAAATGAAAATAATAAAAAGTCTCAAATTGATCATACAACAAATGGAAATGATATATTTAGTTATATTCAAAATATATATACACAAATTTTACCAGGACCTTCCATGAATCATATTTCACAAAATGACACACGTTTAACGAATAATATTTTACCTCCAAATGAAACATTAAAACCAAATTATAAAGAGAATAAATAAATAAATATATAAATAAATAATTAAGTAAATAAGTGAATATTTATATTTTTTTTTTTAAATAAGAATATATATAACATTCTATATATTATAAAATAAATATAAATTTAATATAATTACCAAATTTAATTAATACACATTCATGTAATACTTATTTGTTATTAATATATTTATTTTTCAATTCTTTTATTTTATAGATTTGAGTTCAAGTTTTTTTTAAGTTCAATTTTAATGAAAAATGTTATTTGTAAGTTTATTCATTTTTTTTTTTTTTTTTTATATATTATTATTATTAGTAGTAGTATCATTAATATTTTTTTTTTTTTTTT
>NC_033659.1:2987531-3004191 GCF_001601855.1 Plasmodium reichenowi | reverse complement strand
TTTTTTTTTTTTTTTTTTTTTTTTTTTTTTTTTTTTTTTTTTTTTTTTTTTTTTTTTTGTATTGTTGTCATATAATAAAATATAATTATCTACCAATTTGTTTTTGTATAACATCCTTTTAAATGTAAAAATATTTTTTCGCACGGTGAAATATTGATGCAATATATTTTAGTGACATTACTAAGGCTAGTGGGCCTGTATTAAAAATATATATATATATATATATATATAATATATATGTATGTATGTACAGAAAAAAACATTTATATATTTTGTACTTACGTAAATGTAATGATGATATAATCAGGGCACAAGAAAGGATTTCTTTCAATTTTTTCGTCCTCAACATGATCCATATCATATGTCTTTCCAAATAAAATGCCTTTATCTTTACTGAAATGAAAAATTTGATTCTCTCCATATTTCAACATTGATGTTCCCTGTAAAAAAATAATAAGTAATATATATATATATATATATATATATATATATATATATATGTATGTATTTTGTGCATGTATTTATATATATATATAATATTTATATGTACTAGGTATCTACCTTATTCATGATTTCTTCATCATTTATCACCCAATTTGCTGGTATTTTTGTTTTATTAAATAGAAAGAGACATGATTTATACATTTTTAATTCGTCAAAGAAGAAATTAATATAATATACATTATCCTTCATTTCAATTTCATTATATTGTATTTTTCCTTCTTTTATTTTATCGAATAAATTATTCTCAATTTCATAAAGTTCTCTACAATATTTGAATTGTTGATTTTGTACTTTCAAATTATTAAATACTTGAAATATATACTTATTCTCTTTTAATATTATATATGGAACGTGATAATGAAATTCTATAAAAAACTTCTGTGGCTTTTTGGTTGTTAAATATTGAAATATTATAAAATCCTCGTATATGTATTTTTTATCGAATTGATCTTTCAAATCAACAATATTATTTGGAAAACTATCCTGACGTATTTTTTCTTTCTTCAATTTGTCTTGGTTGATTTCAAGGTCAAGGCATATTTTGCTTTTGCATTTTATATGATACTAACAAGGAAAAATATAATATATAACATGGATTGAATATATGAAAAGCATAATATAAATTATATACATTATATATATTATATAAATTAATATATACCAAAGAGAATCAACATGATGAAACACATATACATAAATACATACATTTATAAATATATATATTTTTATTTATTTATTTTTACTATTTTCGTGTTTGTGTGATCAAATGTTTCTTCGTCTATAATTATATTTTTGATGTCAAAAAATTTGCTCGAACATATATATGTGAAAAAATCTATATTCATATTATTCATAAAGTTTATCTTCAACTTTTTATTCTTTAAAAATGTTTTGTCGAAATATTCATTTATTTCATTTATGTTTTTATACAGAATATCATTAATTCCTTGCTTTTGGTACATACTATCTATTTTTTTGTAGGCCTTCTTATTAAAGTAATAATAATCATATTTGATCCTCTTATTATAAAATCTGTAAAAATAATAAAATCAATATTATAAGTTCAAAGGGAATTAATAAATTATATATTTATGCATCAAAGTATACCTATATAAATATAAACACACATATATACATATATATAAACAAATATATACATATATATAAACAAATATATAGACATATATATAAACAAATATATAGACATATATATAAACAAATATATAGACATACATATATATATATATATATATATATATATATACATATATCATTTATTTACATTTTATTATTATATAATAAGTAAATCTTTGGCTTCTCAACAATTATGGACAAATAAAATTCCATAAAAAAATTCTTCTTGATCTTCTCCATTATATTATTATCATTATGTGAAACATGTTCACATTGTCTTTTGGGGTTATCTATTTCAATATAATTATAATTACATGTAACCTTAAATACATGTTTTCCTTCTCTATATAATATGTCTTCTAAAGATAACTGAAATTTTTTTTTCTCTTCTTCATCTATATAATTGTCTGAATATTTAATTTGAATTTCATTTTGTTCATTATAACTAATGCTACTCATACTAGAAGATGTTTCATCATTTTCTTCTGTATCTACATAATATGTCCTAAATATTTCTAAATCTTCAGCATTTTCAGAATTCCCAACATTTTCAGCATTTCTAAAACTTTCAGAGTTTCCAACATTTTCAGCATTTCTAAAACTTTCAGAGTTTCCAACATTTTCAGCATTTCTAAAACTTTCACCGTTTCCAACATTTTCACCATTTCTAAAACTTTCAGAGTTTCCAACATTTTCAGTATTCCCATTATATATCCCTCTACTATTAGAAGCTGAAATATTATCTGCTTCCACTAAATCTTCTTGTGTATCTGGATGTTCATTTTTGCGATTCAAATATGATATTTTATGAATCTTCCATGTAAGTATTTTTTTGATATTACATGAATTATATATAGTAAATTCATATGGTCTTAATATTTGATCAAAATATTCAGAAAGCTTTCGAACCTCAACATTTTTTTCAGATTTACTCATCTTTTCATAGTTTCTAAGAATTTCTTTATCTACATACAGACGGTTTAGAAACACTGCTTTGACATTATCCTTATTTACTTTATGCGAACTTACCAAATGTAAGGATTTAATTTTAGAAAATATAAAAATTTGATTATTATATATAGAATTATCCATATTAAGCGAAATAATATCTTTATATATATTAATATTATCAGAGTATAAATAAAGTTTAATGAATGAACATTTATTTGAATATATAAAATGATTGAATAAAAATATGTCTATATAAAAATCGAGAAATAATTTTTTTTTAATATTCAAGCAATATTCTTTTTTTTCTTTTAATATATTATAAAAATACATATAAAATTTATTTTCATTATATTTTTTATTTTTATCATTTCTTATATTAATATACGGTGTATTTAAATGTTTTAATTGTTCATACACCTTTGCATTTAACGTGTGCAAATTAAAACTATCCATCAAAATGTGTTCAAAATTTTTATTATCTTCCATATTATTTGTAGAAATTCTGCTCATACCGCACCATTCCTTATGAGTTATCAAGCTGTGTATACAGTAATTATATATATTGTTAATCATATTACGTACATAACTTTTTTCTGAGTTAATTTTTATACTTGTATTATATGTATTAGGATTATTTATTATTATATAGAAAGTATTATTTTCTTTATTTATTTCAAAATGATATATTTTACATAATTCCTTTTTATTTCCCATATTAATTTTATTTTCTTTATTTTCACGCATAATATTTTTATCTTTTACATTTAATATATTTATTTTATCATATTCATAAAATAATTCATACTTATATTTTTTAATAAAATGAATAAATTTATAATCAATCAGATTATTAAGACAATGAAGAAGTTTGTGTATCCAAATATAAGTCTTACATTTTTTATACATTTCATTATCATAAATATTATAATTTATAGAAAAATTATTTTCATTCATAATATTCTTCATGTTATAACAAGTATCATCATCCATAGTATTTTTAATAAATTCATCATTTGTCTTTTCAACAAATTTGGATTTATTATTTTCAATATTGTCATTTTTTTGTTCACTATGGCTTTTTTTTTCACTATGGATTTTTTTTTCACTATGACTTTTTTTTTCACTATGACTTTTTTTTTCACTATGACTTTTTTTTTCACTATGACTTTTTTTTTCACTATGGCTTTTTTTTTCACTATGACTTTGTTTTTCACTGTGACTTTTTTTTTCACTATGACTTTTTTTTTCACTATGACTTTTTTTTTCATTATCACTTTCTTTTTCATTATCACTTTCTTTTTCATTATCACTTTCTTTTTCATTATCACTTTTTTTTTCATTATCACTTTTTTTTTCATTATCATTTTTTTTTTCATTATTACTTTCTTTTTCATTATCACTTTTTTTTTCATTATCGTTTTTTTTTTTTTTTCCATTATCCCTTCTTTTTTCATTCTTCTTTGTCTCTTCATTTGTTATTTCTTTATGTTTCAAATTACAAATAATTTCATAAATATAATCTTTAAAATGATCAATAACATTTTCATCCACATTATAATAATTTTTTATACCGTCAAAGGTTTTACTTAAACACCTGTAATCACATTTGTTATTTAAATTATTATTTTTATCCATATTTATATTTCTATTAATGTTAGTATTTGTGTTCATATTATTTTCTTCAGATGATTTATTTTTTTCTGCTTTCATAAAATCCAACTCGTTTATCATATCATCAAAATACGTATCAGATAAATCATCCACCTTTTTACCAATCTCTAAATTGTCCTTATTTATGTGTGTTCTTTCTTTATCTTCTATTTCCTTTTTCATGTATAAATATAAAGACAATAATAAATTCTTTTCATTTATATATACAAAATCAAATGTGTGCATATAAAATTCTGAGTATACTTTGATAACTTCACTATAATTAAAATATGACAAATTAACAGAAAACGTTATGTTTATAAAGTTTTTAGATTTGGTTATATTTTCATCATAAAATAATAATAATCTGAATGCGTGCTTGTTTGATCCAAGTCCTTCTATTGTATGTATGGACGGATCACAAAAAATTATGCACGCAAGGATATTATGTTGAATATCTTTGTTATCATCACATTGATTTTTATTAATATAACAATCCACTTTATTGTTATTATTATTATTATTATTATTGGTGCTATCATTTTTTTCATGTATCCCTATATATTTCATATTATGTAATATATTATTAGGTGTACCATTTTTTTCTCCTTTTATTATTTCTAAATTATTAATTTTTTTAAACGTACTAAAATTATCATAATAACAATCTATATTTATATTTTTATCAAAAACAAGAACATATTGCTTCTTAAAATAATTATATTCAAAATAACCATTTTTTCTATCACATATTTCATAAGAAATTTTCAATTCATTCAAATTTTTGACTTCAAAATATTTTTTCTCACTACATATACCAATATAATTGATTTCCTTTTTATCATCATTTTTGTTCTTTTTTTCTATTTTTATATCAGCCCTTATATCTATTTCATTCTCCTTATTCATTAAGTTGTCTTTATATTCGGTACATGGTTCATAATTATTCTTTTTCTTTTTTTCTTTCTTTTTAAATTTTTTTTCGTACTTTACTTTAATGCACTGCCTCTTACATTCACCCTCGACAAAAATGTCTTTTCGAAACGTATTATATTTTACCTAAAATAATTAAATGAAATAAATAAATAAAAAAATATATATATAAATAAATATATTTATATATATAATATATATATTAATTTTCACATATTAATATACATATTTATTTCTTTTCTCGCTATATTACACCAAGCTCCAAATGTACACTTTCCGCGTGAGAAAAAAAAAAAAAGAAAAAGAAAAAAGCCTCTTTTAACGGAAGCAACAAAAAATTGGACGGATAAAATAAAACGTGCTCTTCATTTTTATATACTATAGTATTATTATGTATAAAAATATTTTCCTTTCTTTTACATTTATAAATACTCTCCAAAATATTTAAATTTTTTACATGATTATTTATATTTTTATTTATGTATTGAATTAAATATTCATTAGAATCATATATAAAATTATATGCTTTATCTTCTTTATATTTTTCATGATACGTCTTTTCAAAAAAATGAAATATTTTATTAAAATTAAATGTACATTTACATAGAGAACAATTATAAATATTATTGTCTTCTTTCTTAATACATTTAGGATCTATATATTCGCTATCTATTTTTTCTTGGATGTTGTTCATAATATTTGTACATATTTTTCTGGGACAAAATTTTTTCTTTTTATCTTTCTTTTTTAATGCATATAAATATAACATATATAAAGAAATAAATCCACAGTCTATAAAAAAAGGCTTCTTATTATGATCATTTTTATTATCATGATCGAGTGAAATAAATTTAATGTCTTTATCTAAATTCTTTACCTTTATAATATTACAATAACTATAATGACACAAACTATCTTTAAAAATAAAAGCATCTTTATCAAAATGAAGACCTTTATATCTTGTATAAATTTTAGCCGTAACTGTTTTTTCCATTCTATAATTATCCATATAAAATAATATCTTGAAATCTATTTTATGATATCCATATTTATTTACTAATAAATATAAAACAATTTTTTTTTTTTCATATGGTTTAAGAAAATATGTACCTTTTTCTATTTTTAAAATATTTTTTCTCTTTCCACTAGTTTTCAATTTATCGTATTTTTTTTCATTTTCTTTTAAAGTATCATTTTTTAAATTTTCATTAACATCGTTTTTAACCAACACATACATACTTACCTTATCACTATCTCCTTTTTTGTGAAAATATTTTATTAATTTTTTATTTAAACTATTAAGATAATTATAGTATTCGTATTTGTCACTATCGTTCTTATCATCTTTTATTTTTTCGCTACATTGTTTATATGTGGTGGATACGTTTTTTTTTTCTTTTTTCTTTTTCTTCTTTTTTATACGACAAAATTGTGTACTATTATTATCATTATTATTATCATTATTATTATGATCATTATTATGATCATTATTATTATGATCATTATTATTGTTATTATTATTATTATGATCATTATTATTATGATTATTATTATTGTTATTATTGTTATCATTGGTTGTGGTCATTTTATAAGTAGACATTTTCTTCTGATCTTTCTTATTTTTACTTTTCTTCACATATATATCTTTTATGATTTCAAAATAATCATAATAATATATACAACCATATTTTTCTTTATTTTTCTCTTTATTTTCCTCTTCTTTAATAATATCTTCCATCAAATATTTTTTATCCCTCCTACTATTATCACTATAATTCAAAACAAGTGGGAAGAAATAATTGATATAAAAATTATTCTTATTTTTCATTGTAAATGAACATTTGTATAGATATAAAGGGTTTATAAAAATACTTTTGGATAATTTTTTAGCTTTTATATTTACATTTGGTTCAATTATATTTGCATATAAAGGAATTAAAAGAGATAAGAAATTTTTTTTTCTTTCTTTTTTATTAAAATATTTTGTTTTTTGCGTTTGCTTTTTTTTTAAATAGGACTCACTATATTGTGAATAGCTAGAACTGGTTATGTTATCATCAGATAAGGATATACACGATGTTTTCGAAGATGTAGATGTAGATGATTTATAATATTTAGAAATTTTCTTACCAAATTTTTTTTTCAATATTTGTTTTTCTTTCTTATCAATTTCTTTCCTTTTTCTTTTAATTATATTTTTTTCATTAATACATACTAAGGGAATTCCGCATATTTCATCATGTTGTCTTGTTTTCGAAGCAATATTGAATAAATCCATGATATTTAAATCACAACCTTTGTTTACATCTTTAACAGATAAAATAAAATAATAATTTTGATAATTTATATGTCTTTCTAATGGCTTAAAAATAATAAATATTTTCTTTCGACTTTTGTAAGATAAATTAAATTTTCTTGGATATATATAAAAGGGACATAATTTTTTTCTATCCTTATTTTTTTTTTCATTTATTTTTATATCTTTACAATATTGGCTATCATAAATAATTTTGTTTTTTTCTATATCATTGTACAAAGAATCAGAATAATTCTCATTAAAATATTCATCATAATAATATATTCCTTTATCATTCACATTTAAAATTATAGATTCCTTGTCCTTATTATCATAACTTTTTATATATATACTACATACAACGTTTAAATCTAATAAACCGTTGTTCGAAATTTCTATGTCCATATAATTATAAGCACTATTGATCTAAAAGGAAAAAAAAAAGAAAAAAAATATATAAATAAATAAATATATATAGATATATATATATATATATATAATTTTTTTTTTTTTTTTTGCACTACATACTTGTACATCGGAAAACTTAAAAGCATATAAAGAACTACAATGAAGGAAATAATTTAAATTGTCTTTTTCGTTATTCTCTAAATATTCTGATATTTTGTTCGAATAAACCTCATCTAGAAAAATATAATATATATATATATATAAGTGCACATATTTATATGTATTTTTATTTATTAATTCATTTTTATTTATTTATACATTTTTATTTATTAATATATTATTATAAAATATACGTGTCATCCTATTATTTAAGAAGAGCAAATTTAATAATACAGGTTCCACTATAACATTTATAGAGAACTCAAAAATATTTAATTTGTTCAGATTAATTAGATCTGGTATATTTTCGTTTTTTTCTAATTCATTCAAGTTACATTCATTGTCAGTGATTATATAGTAGTCTTTTTGATATATACCAATTTTATTACATCTAAAATATTTAAGTTGTAATAATAAAAAAAATTATAATAATAATACAAAATAAAATAAATTCATATAATATATATATATATATATATATATGTTTATACTTTTGAATATTTTTCTATGTTTTAATTTTTGTTTCATTAAAATGCATACTTAAATGTAAAAGTAACAAAATTTTCTTCTGAACTATTTAAATGGATGTAATACAAATCTTGTAATATCTTTTCGAAATATAAAGTATTAAAATTATTTACAAATTTTTTATATAAAAACAAAAAGTTATGAGAATAACTTGTCACATTATTATATATATAATATGTATCTTCCTTTTCATTAATTTCTTCTATATCATTAGTTTCTTCATTATTTTTTTTTAACAATAAATTCAAAATTTTTTTTTCTCCTTCGACCTTTTTTAACTTCTCGTAAAAATGAAATAGTTTCTTCGGACATATTAAAAGGTTGATATCTTTGCCGTTATTTTTTATACTAAATCTGCAACACATAAACGAAAAATAAAAAAAAAAAAAAAAAGGAAAAAAAAATATATATAGTTGTAATAGATAAACACATAAATATATTTATACACACATATACTATATATATATATATATATATATATATATATATATATATATATATATATGTGATGTTCCTTTCCTTTGGTAATTTTATATGAATGATAATATATATTACGATTTCTCTTTTTTCTCATTGGGACGGATTGGTCCGAAATTTAAGACTTTTTCAAATATTAACTTGGGGATAGAGTGAAACACTTTAATCTGAAATGAGATAACAACAAATATATATATATATATATATATATATATATTATAGAAATGACCAAATAAAATATTTTCATATATATTATAATTTTTTTCTTTTTCTTTTTGAGCTTTTACATCAATTATCTCATTTCCTGCCTCAGAAAGTAACCTTATATGATCTTCCTGATAATTCAAACTAACCACATTATAACATACCTTAATCTGTATTATATAAAATGTAATAGTTATAAAAAAAAAAAAAAAAAAAAAAAATTTATTATTAAATAGATCATATAAACTGTAAATTTTTTTATTTTTTCGTTTTAACCTTTAATGAATGTCCTGGTGCAATTTGATGATTTAAATTACTTTTTTCATTTTCCTCTTGTTTATTATATATATTAATTATTTCTTTAATATAAAATTGTTTTGATGTTGGAGGAATAATTATAATGTGTAATAAAATATTGCTTTTATTGGTAATTAATAATTCTTTGATAAATATTTCGTTTTTACGTATATCTACAAATTGCTTTAAAATATATATATATTATATTTATTTTTATAACTCAACGACATTTCATTTTATTTCAAACTTTATAATTTCACTTTTTTGTTTTATTATTACTATTGTCTTAGGATATATGCTCAAGTAATTGTTCACGTTTTCATCCTTAGATAGATTTAGTCTTGGGTTTTTCAAAAAATTAACAAATGTATTTTCTTTCTCTTTAAATTTTTTCATATCCTCTTTATTTTTATCTACAATTTTTTTTAAATCTTCTTCTTTTTTTTTTCTATATTTTTCTTCTAAATTGAGCATGTATTTTTTCATGACCTTTTCTTTTTCTTCGTTACTGATATGACTAAATTATTGAACAGTAGTAAAAAAATATAACATTTCATAAAATATATATATATATATATATATATATATATATATATATATATATATATACTTATATATGTTTATTTTTTTTTTTTTTTCTTTACTATTTTTCCATTTTTTTCTTTTTCTTTGATTTGTATGATATGGTTTCCTTTTCCTTAAATTATATTATATAAAAAAAAAAGAAAATTAAAAAATGAGCCAACGAGATAAAATCATATATTTGTATTTATATTAAAATGAATATATTACAAACATATATATATATATATATATATATATATATATATATATATATATTTTTCCATATAAATCATGTTATTATATCATTTTTATATGGTACCTCTATTTTCATTTTTAATTCATGCTGTTCCTTTTCCTTCCCCTCATCCTTGTTATCTTCATTTTTATATCCCATAGAAAAGGTTATATTATCCATACATTTTTTTTTTTCTTTAAAATTCTCCATATATTTTATAATTTCAGAACTATTATCATAATCATTCATATTAACATTATTATCTTTTTCTAATAATGTGATTGTATCTTCACATTCCAACTTGTTGTTTACAACCAGCATACTTTTTTCAAATATGTCGTCATTTTTTAGTTTATTTGATATACTAAAAGTCTTATTTATTATATCTTCATTATTACTACTAATTGTATCTTTGTCTTTATTTTGGGAACTTTTCAAATTACTATTTTTATTATCTATTTAAAAAAAATTTATGTATAAAAAAAAATTTCCTTTTTATTTAATATCTCAAATAGGTAGATGGTTCATTATATATATATAATGATATATTCCATATATATATTTCTATATATATAACAATATAATACATTTATAACATCACTTGTTTTATCATAAAAGCTGGTAGAATTATCAGTGTTTCTAAAAATATTATCTTCTCTTAAATCTTTAGTTTTTGATTCATCCTTATCTTTATCACTAGTATTAATAATAGTACCATGTGAACTATCTTTATTATTCTTCTCCTTTTTTAATATATTTTTATCATTTTTAACATCTTCTTTATTCCTGAATTTTCCCTTCAAAGTTTTCTTCTTTTTATTTTTCTCCATTGAAATACATAAATAAATATAAATATATTATATATATATATATATATATATATATATAATGTTAAAAAATATATCTACATATTTTATATATATAACAAATTAAAATATATTTACATATATATGTGTTTTATTTTTCTAAATTATAATTTTCATTTTTCTCCCATGTCTCAATTAATTTTTCGCAAAGGAGAAAAAATTACTCATGTATATTATTTTTAGATACATATAAATTTGCCCTTTTAAGCAAAAATATTCATTATTATTAACATACACACGTGTCATATACACACATAATCAAATATAATTCTTGTACATTTCAGGAAAAATTGTTTTCCATTTTTGTTAATTTTTTTAAAGTTAATTCATGTAGAAAAAATAAAATAAAATAAAAAATAAAAAATAATAATAATAATAAATAAGATATATAAAGAAATATACGAAAAAAAATAAAAAAGAACACATGAACAAAATATTCGCGTAATAGTCAAATAAAATATCATAAAAATAATAAATAATAAATATTAAATAATATATAAACACATGAATATATTATATATATATATATATATATATTTATTTATTTATTAATCTCCTTCTTCACATGTTCGATGAGTTTGCTCTTTTTGTGAGGGGAAAGAAGGATGTAAGTTTTTTCTGTTTTATATTTTTCAAAAGGTCTTCTTTGGATACATCTTTCTTTTCGTTTACTTTCATTTTTTTTTTATTTGGTGATACCTCATTATTTTTCGAACCATATGTTTCATCGATTTTAAAAAAGCTCAATACTTCTCTCTTTAAGTTAAGATAAGGATTAAATATATTCAGAATTGTTGTTTTTTCTTTTTCATTGTAGAATACGGTTGGTAATATATTACAAGGTTTTATCGATTTAACAAAATTTTTTAACTCATCTAAATTTGAGTGTTCACTATAAGGAATTAAAAATATGGAAATATTATTTCTTTCATAAAATGAAAATTTTTTTACCCATCCAGTTGGTATAATATAATAAAAAGAATCGAATTCTTTTTCTATATCTTCATCTATTAAATTAAGAAATTTCCTTTTATCAATTTTTGGAAATATATAAGAATAATTAATATCAACAATATGAATTTGTGCTTCTAATTTATTATCTGTTATTTTATTGAGTATACGTTTGTTATATAAAAATGATTCAATTATTTTTCTTTTCTTCTCATTCTTATAATATATTTTCATATTACAAGCATCAGAAAGAGATAAATATATTTTTTCTTTTCCCAAATTATATGTTCCAAAAAGAAATAAAGTTTTCTTTTTTTTCTTCTCTTCTTTTTTGCCTTCGTTATCATTTGTTAACAAATCTAATTTATTCACCTTGTCATGCATATGAATATTACTATATTTTGTATCATTATTTATAATATATTTGGTATCACAATCATTTTGTTTAATATTTCCCCGTTTATGATTTATAAAACTATTACTATTATTATTATTGTTGTTGTTGTTGTTGTTGCTGTTGCTGTTGCTGTTGCTGTTACTGTTGTTTTTGTTGTTGTTGCTGTTCCCGTTGCTGTTGTCATTTTTATTTTTTTCTATCTTAATTTTGACTGTTTCCTTCTTTTCCTCTAGGATTAACTTATTTCCTTCCATATTACTTGATGACCTTTCTTCATCATAAAGTAATCTCTTTTTACATACATAAATAACATAATTTATCAGATACATTTGAGGAGCAAATAAATTATTTTTTGATAAAGCATATGTTGTGTCAAGATATATAGTTTTTATATAATTGGTATCTTCTGAGATCATTTTATTTGCCTTTTCATTTATCTTATCATTCATTTGAATGTTTACAAGTTCTTTAAAATCCTCATGATTTCTTTTCTTTTTTTTTTTTTGTTCCATATTGTATTGAGATTCATCTAATATACAATTCAAATCGGAAATGATGTTCTTCTCTCTTTTTATTTTATTAGGTAATATATTTTTTTCCAAATTATGATATTCATCATATATTATTTGATCTATTGAATTAATATGCTTTTCTTCCTTTTTTATATTCTCCCTATCTTTTACATTTTTGTCACATTTCAAAGCTTCATTCTTCTTAACATGTATCTTTTGTATATTCTCAGGGTTTAATATTATACCCTTTTCGTTCAAATTTTTATAATCAAAAAAAAAAGATATATCCTCTTCATTTTGATTAAAATATAAACATAAGTCAATAAAAAGAAAATGATTAAAATAATTATCTTCTTTTATGGTATCATACATATAAAATTGTTTCTTTTCTATCTTATGAATATTTAATAATAACACTTCAACGGTTTTTAAATATATCTTTATAATTTCTTGTAAATTTACAAAATTGTTAGTACTTTCATAAATAGAAAAATTTTCAGTCGTATGTAAAATATTATGCTTTTCATTTGTTCCCAAAAGAGGAATATAAATATTTTCTTCTTTTTTTTTTTCTTCACCACTATGATGATCTTCACAACTATTATGATTTTCACCACCAATTTTACATTCACTTTCTTCTTTTTCTTTTTTTATTATAATACAATTTAAATCCACATTCGAATCAATAATATTCTTTTGATTTGTATCAAATTTCTTTTCTTCTCTATATATATTTTCATTTATTAATTCTCTATTTATATCTTCTTGCTCACCTTTTATAATCATCCCATTTTTTTTATAAGTACATATAGATATATCTTCATTGTAAGATAACAATTTTTTGATCAAAAAGGTTTGAATATTTGAATACCTAAAATCACCTGTATGTATAATTTTTGTTCCATTTTTAAATTCAAAATAAATAATAACCGATCCAGGACAGTGGTTAGCATCAATAAAAGCAACTTTAAAATTAAAAAGATAATATATCTTATTTATTTTTAAATTATGTACATATTTATCCTGGACCTCAATAATATTAACTAATAATTTTTTGGTAATTTGTGAACAAAATACATTCTCATTAAAATACTTGTTTATATTTGTATAATGATCAGCATGAAAATGAGTTAAAAAGAAAATACGACAAATCTTCCTCTTTTCCTTATCTTCTAAAAAAAAAAATATATATAAATAAATAAATAAATGAATGAATGAATAAAAGGAAACTTAAACATATACAAATATATATAAATATGATCACATTTCAAATGAATGAATTTATAAAACAGACGGAGAAAAAAATCACCACATATCACATCACACACACAAAAGGTACAAATGAAATATACAATATATATTTTTTATAATTCATCATACCACTAATGCGAAGAGCATCTCTTTTTTTAGTATAAGGAAACTTATCTACTATAATCAAAGGGTCATTTTTAATTACATGTATGTTATCCTCAATCATTTACAAAATACAATTTTTATCATAATATATAATCCTTATTTAATTCACGTATTTTTCTTAATCAACAAAAGCTAAAAAAGAAAAGGTGGAGCAACATAAAAGAACAAAAAAAAAAAAAAAAAGGAACATAAAAAAAAAAGAACAAAGAAAAAGAACAAAGAAAAAGAACAAAGAAAAAGAACAAACAAAGGAACAAAAGAAGAAAGAAAAAAAAAAAAAAAAAAGTAAAAAGTTAAAAGTTAAAAGTAAAAAAAAGATACCTGCTTTTAACTTTATTTCATAATAGAAAATATTATAGTTACATATTTTGAAAAGATCTTTATTAGGAAGAAAAATAAAAATAAATAAAAAGATTTTTAATCAATAATTTCATTTATTTTATAAAAAATGACATAAAAAAAAAAAAAAAAAAAAAAAAAAAAACTTAACTTTATATTAAGTAATGCTTTATATATAAAACTACATATTTTTCGTAAATTTGATCCCATGACTAATTATATAATGGTATATATATACATATATATATATACATATATATATATATATATATATATATATATATATTTATTTATTTATAATTACACCTTATAATTTTACACTTACACATATATATATATATATATATATATATATATATATATTATGTTTATGTCATATATATATTTCCTCATTTCATCAAATGACCACGCGAGATATGTTATAAATAATATTGTACATATTATTAATTCCTGCATATATATATTATAACATTCTTTTATTATGTATCATATTAAGTAGAAGGAAAAAATTCAATAGGTTTATTCAAATATATTTATTATATTACCATAAAATCATACATATATATATATATATATAAGACCATATTTTATTACATAATCTTCATTTTTCAAACTTATATAATTGAACGTCAATGTATATTTACTTACACATATATTTTTCTTTCAATTTTTTTGTAAAATGAAATATATACAATCCATTTGCTTTATTGAAAAACTTCTTTTTGTTTTTCTTAAGCTTATTAGAACAACTAAGTAAGACATTGTAAGGAAAAACACACTTATTATATACATATATATATATATATATATATATATTATATTTTATACGTTATATAATTTAAAATAGATTTGAAATTATTTTTTGTCATATATAATTATTATATAAAAATATTTTGAGCATACAAATCATAAAATAAGTATAAAAATACGTTCAAAGAAATCCAATACAAAAAACTTTCCCTTTAAAAATATATATAAAAAGGAGGAAATAAATAAATAAAAATATATATATATATATATATATATATATATATATATATATATATGTATATATATGTATATGTCCTTATTATAGGTTTCATTTTTATTTTATTTTTTTAGGATACTAATAATTCCTTATTTTTATATATAGATATATTATATTTCACATTTCCTCAATTTCAATGCGATAAATAGAAATATTATCGTTTAAGAATTACAAAAATTATAGGATTATAATATAATTAATAAAACCTATATTATAAAAATATTTTATAATATTTTTTATATATTTATTTTCTTCTCTTTATTATTTCTAATTTTTTTTCTTTTATTTTTTTGTTGTCTTTGATGGTTTCCTTTTTCTATGCATAAGAATATAATAAATTTATTTTTTTGATTCTATACAAATAAAATCTCTGATAAAATTTTTAAAAAATTAAATGAGTAAAAAGAAAATAATCTTAAATAGATATTTTTTTTTAAGACAGGAATGTAATTTATAAACATTATAAAATAGGAAGCATTAGGTGAATAAAATAAATTTATACAAAAAAAAAAGTTTTTTTTTCTTTATTTTTTAATCCATTTTATAATTAAATTTTTTTAATATTTCTATTCATTTTAATTATTTAGCTCAATAATATATACTATGTAGTTATATTAAAAATATTTTTTGAACATAAATTTTTCTAAGCGAATCTCATTTTCATATCAAACCTATGAAAGATTCTTTTTTTATTCATTTGTATAATACAACCAATATGATAAAAAAATGAATGATGAAAATATAAATAACTTAATACAAAAAATTGGTAAAAAGAGAAAAAAAAAAAAAAAAAAATGAAAAAAAAAAAAAAA
>NC_033659.1:2971853-2987131 GCF_001601855.1 Plasmodium reichenowi | reverse complement strand
CAGTATAAAATACATAATGCATATATATATATATATATATATATATATATATATATATTTATATTTATATTTATATATATAATATTTTCCAATATTTTATCTTCATTTTTTTTTTTTATTTCTTTTTCCATAAACAAATATATAGGTCATAACATAAATGATATTAGAGATAGGTCTATGATAATGCTCATACAAAAATATGAAAAGAATATAATCAAAGATATAGATTTAAAAAAAAGAAATTATTTTTTTTATATGATTCTTCATTATATCAATGACAGAAACGCATTTATATCTTTAAAAAATTTGAGAGATATATTGTTATTTTTAAGATGTATTATAAAGGTACATAAAAATAATAATGAAATATAAAAAAATAAAAAAATGAAAAAATGAAAAAATGAAAAAATGAAAAAATAAAAAAATGAAAAAATGAAAAAATGAAAAAATGAAATACATATAGAAAGTATTTACTTATTTTACTTTTTAATATATTTCTTTTTATAGTGTATATTATATTGTTCCGTTATATATTTTATTTGTTGTGTGTATATGTAATTAAAAAAATATTTATATTTTTATCAATCCATATTGTACAGAATCTTAATATATTTATGTAAAAAGTTATTTTGCACTATATATATGTGCAAAACACACATATATATTATATATATAGAAATATGTATAATTCATTTTAAATATTTTTATTAAAATATATTTATATAAATAAATAATAATTTTTTTTTATCCTTCATTAATATACAATTATATATATACATATGCATATAATATATATATATATATATATATATATATATATATATATAGTTATATTTTCATTTTATTTCATTTTATTTCATTTTATTTCATTTTATTTCATTTTATTTTAGTTTATTCCCTTTTGTTTTTCCTGATTTTCATTTTTTTTTTTTTTTTTTTCTTCTTATTTTATAGGATGAAGATATTAAAAAAAAATTCGAACATTTGGATATAAACAAGTTTATTAATGAATTTCTAGTTCACTTTAAAAACAATGAAGAAAAATACAAATCCAATAATTATATTCAGAGTAGGAAAAATATACCAAACGATAAGGTACTATCATCAAAAGATGATAAGGATATTGAAAAAAGTAGTCATCAGTATGCTATAGAAGATAGTCATAAGGAATATACTCAAGTGGTTCATATTTTGAATGAACTCAATAATATATATAATAATCTTACCAATACATGTAATACAATTGATAATAATCTGCAAACTGAAAGGAATAAAGAAGATCAGAATGATAGTATACATCTAGATAATATGACTAATAACCCTAATAATATTCTTTTAGAATATGATACATATGATGTGATCGAACAAGATTATCAAACTCATAGTGCAATCATTTATAATAACAAAGAGGATATAGAAGAATATACACCAAAAGATAAGATGTCAAAAAGTAATACATCAAATATCGATAGTTATGATACAACCCATAGGGGAAATTATCAAAATAATAATATAGAAAAAAAAATGAATAATATATCCAATGGAACTGATTATACAAATTCATCCAGGACTTTTAAAATAAATCCAATGGATGAAAAAGAAATAGAAAATATTAATCAAATAATGAAAAAAAATAATTATATTAATATATTTACAAAAAATAATTATTTATGTACTGATGACTTTGAATATTATAATACTTTATATATTCTTAAAAATCAAATATACCAATATAGTATTCATTTATTATTTAATTATAAAAAATATAAAACAAATAAAATAAAAGCAGATAACTCTTTGATATATACAATGAAAAAAGACACAGAACAAAATATGTATGAAGATATGGAATGCATAAATAATAGATATATATTTTCCTACTTATATAATTTTTTTGATAACTTTGAAATGTTTAAAAAAAATTTCTTAGACATAAATAATATAATGAATGATGATAAACATATTCTTCTGGATAATACTCTAGATAAATATCAAAGAAACGATAAATTAACAAGTAATAATAATTCAATAATAAAAGAGACAAGTAATAATTCTGTAGATGTATCATGCACAGGTATAGAAAAAAAAAAAATAAAAAATAATAATAGTAATAATAATAATAATAATAATAATAATAATAGTAATAATAATAATAATAATAATAATAATAATAATCATATTCATTCTAAAAATATATTCAGTTATCCAACTACACAGGAGAAATATAAAAATGTAAATATATATTTATATAATAAAAATATATATTACAAAATTAACAATTTTATCAATAAGATAAATATCCTCTGTTATCACACACAGATAAAATACAATTATATAGAATTTCTAGGTATGAATATTATAAAAAAAAAAATTAGTGTTGATGATTTTATATATATGCATAAAGAGATACATAAAATATTAAATGAATACATATATATATTTAATAAAGATTTATTTTTATTTAATTACAAATTTTTATATACACTTTCATATAATATACATTATATATATAAAAATTATATAGAAAATAAAAATAATATAACCAATGATTTTTATCATATTCATAACATTTTAAACAACTTATCATATATAATATATATTATAGTATATAGTATATATATTAATATAAATAAAGGATGTCTTTGTAATAGTATATGTAATATATATTTAAATAATTTTTTTTTTCTACTTTTACAAAATCTATTTTATCTTTTATTACTTTTTAATAATAATAATAATTATATTATAAAAAGTGATGAAAATAATTATTTCAATTTTATATCATCCAATCAAGATGAAAACCAAAATGATATATCTAAATTTTTCAAAACAAAAGAAAAACAAAATATAATTTTATTAAATAATATTAACAATTTCTATTTTAATAAATTAAAAAAAAAAGTTCAAGGTAAAGATGATCATGATTCAAATATGATTATTTATCCAAACGATATATATCAATATTTATTTGTAACAAAAAATAGTTGCATATATTTTTTTAAGTTCATCATTTTTTATATATTAGAAATATTAAAAAATAGTTATTTCAAAATATATCTTGTACGTAAAGATTGCTCTACATTAAATTTCCCTCTAGACAATTTTATAATTATATATGATTTCTTGTATAATATATTAATTCATTATTTTAATGATAATAAAAAAATAATTGATCCACATTTTCAAGTCTTTCTAAATTATATTAAGGAAATACATATGTATGACAAAATAAACATTCAAAAGGAAAATCATAAAAATGATATTGTGTATAATAATAACAATATAAATAGGATAAATAAAAAAAATCATAATTTGAAAGAAATATTAAAAAAAGATTATCATATAAAAAATGATCCATCGGATGAATATTATTCAAATGTACATAAACCTTCCTTACATATACACAATTTATCATATCATTCAGATGTATCAAAAAATAGTGGGTCATCAAATGATTCCTATTCATATACTGATTCAAGAAAAGAAATGAATAGATTTTCTACTATTGATTTCTTTTCTGATAAATCTCATATTTACAAATATACATATAAATATAGTAAAAAACAAATAGAAATATTAAAAATATTATGTATATTTATTAATTATACTCCTGTATCTTTTATATTAATGAAAAAAATAAACATAAAAATAGTACATCTTCTTAAATCGTTCTTATTTGATATTACCTTGAATATATATAATAATGAGCTTTTGTACTTTTTGAAAATTTTTTTTTTTTTCTACGATAATGAAGTGTATAACCAGTATAATGATTTATTATCATATTATTATGTATTAGTTAATATGTTTTTTATAGATATGGGTAATGATTCTATGGACTATGATAAAACATATGAAACTACAAATTATCATAATGACAGTGATAAAAATGGAAGTAATAAAAATGAAAGTGATAAAAATGAAAGTAATAAAAATGGAAATAATAAAAATGGAAGTAATAAAAATGGAAATAATAAAAATGGAAGTAATCAAAATGAAAGTAATCAAAATGAAAGTAATCAAAATGAAAGTAATCAAAATGATAGTAATTATATTAATAATAACATTGATGAGGGGGATAAAATAAATTATCACATACAAAATTACAACATGGACACTTTTAATACACATAATAATTCAAATAATAACAGCGAATCAGATATATTCACTTTTCTCAATATTTATAATAATATATTTCATTTCTTTTTCTTTTTACCTACCAACTATTTTACCTTGAATAATTTCGTTGATAAATATTTCAGCACACTTGATGAAGAGGGAAATATCGACCAAATGGGCAACACACCTATGTTTACTAATCACGACGAAAAATGTGTAAAAAATAAAATAGATGATATAAATGGTATAAATTGTGTAGATCACACAAATCTTACAAATCATATAAATGAATCACATATCATAAACAATTCCAATAGCATATACAACTTTAATAGTTCCTTATATCCATTTTATAGATTTAATAAGGATAATAATAAAAATGCTAAAGAAATGTATTGCCAACCCTTTCATGTTATATTGTATAAAAAATTAAGACAAAATATAAAATGTCCTGATAAGAATAAGGATATAAAAAGTGATCATGTAATAAATGATGATGTAAAAAATGATGATGTAATAAATGATGATGTAAAAAGTGATCATGTAAAAAATGATGATGTAAAAAGTGATCATGTCAAAAATGATGATATAAAAAATGCTATTTCTACAAGAAACGACTTTGCTAAATTTTCCAAAAAATTTATTCAAAATATTATCAATGTATTAATAGATAATAAATTAAAAGTTTTATTTAATAGTTTCCTTTTATTATCATCAGAATATAATTCTTTTACAAATTATATCAATATAGATAATAATAAAATAAGTAATAATTATCAATATATAGTTTATGCTTTAAAGGATATTAATAAAATGAATATATTAAGAATAAATAATCATTTTCAATATATTAATTATAATAATTTAACAGATATAAAATATATCAAATTGTTTAAGAATTTTATTTTACTTTTACATAATATTATTTCAATAATTTATAGTTACAATAATGAACTTATTTATTTCTTTTTTAATTTTGTTTTCGATATTAATAACGAGCAAACGAAGCTTTTATCGAATGGTGGCAGGGAGAATAATAATGAGCAACCTTTAAATTATATAAAGAATCATGACATTTTTTATGATGAACAAAATGATACATGTTACAAAAATGTATATCCTTTCGATTACACTACAAATAAAAATATAAGTATAAAAAATGGTCGCAATGGTGATAATAATGATGATAATTATGATGATAATAATGATGATCATAATGATGATAATTATGATGATAATTATGATGATAATTATGGTGATAATAATAATAATCATAATAATGATCATAATAATGATCATAATGACGATAATTATGATGATAATAATAATAATACCGGTTATTATTCCAGTTCAAATAAATATCATAAGCAAAATGACAAAAAAAAATATAATATATTAAAAAATCAGGTAAATGAAGGAAATAAATGCACATATATGGAGAATATAAAGGAAATACCATTAATTAGTAAAGATGTAAATAAATATATAAAAATGGATCAAAAATATGATAACACTCAAAATACAACAAATAATTTATACGATATACAAAATAAATTATCATATAATATGGAAGAATCTTCATCTTCGAATATATTTTTAACGTCTTATCAAATAAACGAATTTATTGATATTATTTATGAAATATGCATATATAGTAAAAAAAAAGATATAAGAGATTATTACATTGGTTATATAATTGAAAATGTTAGAAATAAATTATCTGATCTATTGAATAATATTAAAAATATTAATATAATTAATAAACAAATAAATATTCTATCTCATATTAAAATGTTTTCTAGAATTATGTTGTTTTTATTTTTTGTTAAAAAAAAATACATCATATTATATGAACAGTGTCTATACAATAATTTGCACTATTTATATGAACATCATTTTTATCCATCCTATTTTAATCAAGAAAAGGTGGAGCATATTTCTATAAATGAGGACATCATTAAACAGAAGATTTTCTTTTATGAGCACATTTTCTTAAATATACACAATGTATATTTCTATTTGTTTCAAAAAAAAAAGAAAAAAAGAACTTTCTCTCTTAAAATCTTTTGGAGAGCATATCATAATTTTCAGATGAAATTTAATAAAGAACAATTTATAAATGAAGAAGATAATGTGTCAAAAAAGGGTAAGGAGAGAAATATCTATGATGTTAATTACAAATCAAAGGATGGAATAAATATATTCCATAATAATAATGTAAGTAAGGATAATGATATAGGTGTTGCCAAAAAAAAAGATAAAATACAAAATTATACTAATATATTTAAATATTCCAGTGACTGGAATTATAATACAAATGTATTAAATATTTATATAACAGATTTTTTAAATAAAGAATGTATTTATGATGAAAAAATACTTATGCATATGTTATCAAACGTATGTATTCATAGTAAAAATGAAGATGGCTCATTACAACTATTTAATTATATTATAATATATATACTAAGAAATTGTACTACTTCTCATATATACCATGATGAAGAAAAAAAAAAAAATTATGAAAGCTTCCTTCTTCTTATTTATAATAAAGTATTACATTTGTATTTTAAATTATTAAAAGAAATTTTACTTAAAGAACAAACTAATATATATAATATTGAAATCTTTATATATCTCTTAAAAATTATAATACTCCTACTTATAACAAATAATAGAACTAGCAATATATGTAAAAAAATATATCATTACAAATACTTTTTTTTATCACACATATATTGTTTCTTTTTTTATGATAATGAAATTATAAGAATATTGTCTTTTAGTTTATCTTTTTATTTAATATGTGATGAAAAAATATTACTTTTATACAAGTATCGAATATTTCTCGAACCTTATTTATTCATATCAGATAAAGATAACTCCAATATATATAAACATACAAATCTCGACCAGGACAAAAAGGTATATATCAATAAACAAGCGGACTCACATATGATTAATATACACAAATTATCTGTAGTAAATGAAAATTCACAACATTTTAAAAATTCTATAATCGAAGAAATAAATGTTAATGATTTATGTGCATATAAGCCATATAGTGCCCACAAAATTGAAGAACATAATATTCATAGTGATAATAAATATAATGATGATAATAAGAATTATAAAGAAAACAAATACGTACATGATGATACCTATAATTATAAGAATGTCAATTCAAAAATGAATATTATCCATAATCTATATAATATGCAATATGTCAAAAAACACGATGTAACATTCTTTAACCTAAATGTACATGGAACATATAGAAAAAAAAAAAAAAAAAAAAAAGATTTTGAGGGCATTGGAAATAATGATATTCACACTAATTTGAACAACTCTACACAGACATCATTTTATAATATAGAAAACAAAATTGTATTTTTCGTTCCCTTATGGTTATATAAAAAATTACAAGGAAATAATTTTTTATTCATGATTAAAAAATTGAAGTCTTTTTTTTTTTTTACCACAAAGTTTAGTTATTTACACATGTTTCATGATACAACACAGAATAAAAAAGAAAAGGAATTAACATTTTTTAATGGAATATATAATAATAATAATTTATTTATGTCATTTTATTTATTTATAAATAAATATTTCTATTTATTAGTACAAAATATTAATAATGATTCGAATTCAAAATCACATTATATTTTAAATAATAATATAACACATCCCTTCGAAAGTAATAATTACAATACATACAAATCAACTTATCAAAATATAAATTATGAAGAAAAAATATGTACTAATAAACATTCTTATATGTTTATAAATATAAAGTGTTATTCTAACATAAAAGAAAAACAAGCAAAGCATAAATCAAATAACATATCTAACATATTAGTACAAATAAAGGAATTCCCACCTATAAATGATTCAACATATGATAATATTAATTTTGTATATATATATAATTTAAAACGTCTTTTTGATTTTTTAAATATATCCTATATACAGTTGATATGTAAAAATAAAAAAAATAATATACATGGGGAATATGAAGATGAAAATGATAATTCCGAACATACAAAAGATAATAATAATAATAATAATAATTATAATAATTATAAAAATGAATATAATAATATAAAAAATGTATCTGTAAATTATCAAAAATATGATCAAGGACACCATAAAAAAAATGAAAAAAGATATATTTATGATTTATTCGACCAAGATTATAATCCCATATTAGAAGTAATAAATTTTGTATACACAGAAATGTTTCCTTACACGAATAAGTTAACCTTTTTCATATATAATAAAATAATAGAGATCTATAAAAATCAAGATAATTATGATCATAATAACAATGAACATAATAATAATTGTGGAGAAAATGAAGACATCATTATGCATAAATATATGATATTACTAGAATATTTTATCTGTATATTAGATATGTGTCTATATATACATTTATTATTAAAACATAAAGAAAATAAAATCTATATATATAATAATATAAGAAAATTTAATTCCCAAAATATTGACTTATGTCTTTTTATCTATAAATTATTATATATATCTGTTAATACAAATATTTTAAAAAATATCATTTCTAACTTTTCATTAAACGTCATTTATAATTTTTTACAAAATAATAAAAATTATTATGTCGAAATGAAAAATAATTATTATAAGAATTATGATCATTTTATAAACATTGATTCAACTCCTGAAAATCAGGAACAAAATCAAAATTATGAAAATGAGTTATTAATAAAAAATGAATTATATAAAAAGAAAAGAAATGAACAATCACAAATAAATATATCCATATTGGTTAATTTTTTGTTTTTTCTCCTTTCAAAATATACTAAAAATAAGAAGAAGAAAAAAAATTATATAGATATCCCATCAAACCATTTGAGACAATATAATAATAATAATAATAATATTTACTCAAATATAATTAATGTGTATGAACTTGAAAAAGGTATAGATATCGAAAATGTGACATTTCAAAACCATGAAAAAGAATATCTTAAAATCGATATATTCTTCTTAAAAAATATTTTATGTATGTTACATGTGTTTTTCACAAGAGGTATTTATTTAGATATCGATATGATAAATAATGATATTTCTTATATGAACATAAATATTCTTATTCAACATCAATATAAATTATTTTTGACCAAACAAAATATAAATATTTTAAAAAAAAAAATAAAAAATAAAAAAAGTAAAAATAATAATAATAATAATAAATATAACAATGACAATAATAATAATATAAACACGTTTGGTTGTAATATTACATCGTCAAATCACAATTTCTATAGTGATAACTCTTTTTATAATTTAGCAACAAATCAAAAATCTATTAATCATCCACAAAATATAAATGATATAAATTATATTAACAATATTACAAATAATGATATTAAATATTTAGACATTTTCAAAATTTTTTTTTTAAATAATTATATGAAAATATTTATCAACTTTTGTAATATCTATAATGATATAATTATTGAATGTTTATATATACAATTATTACTTTTTTTTTTTAAATATATGATACAAACTTTATCATATGAAATATCAAAAGAATATACTAAAAACTTTTTTTGTCATACCAAGAAACACTTATTGGTTTATTTTTTAAAATATTATATAATCGATAAACAAGTCTGTAAATTTTTAAAAAAAATTTATTTCATTATTTTAAAATATGCCATCTATATGCAGAACATAAACATGGAAGAGGTGAGAAGCGATGAACCATATGTAAATAAATATGATAAATGTGATGAAGAGTATATAAAGAAAGAGGATAAAATTGAACAAAATATAAAAAAAAATAATAATACCAACAATAATAATAAAAACAATAATAATAAAAACAACAACAATAATAACAACAATAATAACAACAATAATAACAAAAACAATAACAATAACAATAACAATAACAACAACAATAATAACAACAATAATAACAACAATAATTGTAATAGTTGTAGTTATGATATAAACAAATATAATTATATATTAAAAGACCAAGATGTATACAAAAATTATTGTAAATTATTTTATGAATATACTATAAATAAGTATAGAAAAATACAAACTTCATTAACAGAAAACATTAATATAAACCCGAAAGAAGAAAAGTATTATCAAAATTTAGATACACAAAATATATATTTAAATAATAATATATCTTCTGATTCATTATATAAAAATATTTTTAATGATGCAAATTGTGTAAAAAGAAATTCAAGTATAAATAAAAATAATATTTGTATGATTCATCTATATTGTTCTAATTGTGAAGAAATAAGAATTTTATTTTTATCGATTATTAAACTTTTAAGCTTTACACTTGATCATTTCCCCTTTTTTTTTTTCATGTTGAAAAATGATAAAAAAGGAAATACTAATAATGAAATACATAACAATATGTGTAATGATAATATTGTTTTTTTATGTGAACAAATATTTTATTTTTTAAATAAAAAAAATATTTATAAAAATTATTCCAAAATGTATATCTCATCATACTACCAAAAATATTTCCTTAAAATTTTTATCAAGTTGTTATATTGGGATGAACAAGAAACAATGAATAACTTACATAAGTATGAAATATATATTCTAAAAAATAAAAATAAAAATCAGCACAAAATATATGATCCTCATAATAACAATATTAATAACCATACTAAAGGATTAAACAACTATACAAATATATGTGAACAAAAATATAATCATATAAAGTATAATATGGATAATAACATTAATAATAATATTAATTATAATACTAATGAGAATAAGAACTATAATTCATTTAACAGTCATCATGTTGATAATTATAATATTATGAAGAACGTTAATTATCATATTAGAAATCATAATAACGTCTTTTCTAAAAACTTTACACAAGATAATATATTTTATATAAATAACTTCCTGAATTTAATATTAATAAATAAATACAAAAACGAATATAATATTTTTACTAAAATTTATGATAGAATTTATTATTATATATTAATTGTAAGTATATGTTATAAGGATAAAAATTTTTTATCTCTTCTACTTTCTAAATATGAATTATTTTATGAAGAGTATAATGAACTTTTACAGACATATTTAAAATATGTTATAAATAATAAAAACCTTATGAATATCAAAAAAATAAAAAATGAAAAAATGATACATACATTTTTATATATTTTTATATCTTATATATATATTTATTTAAATGATTTATATAATATTTTTTTTACACAAATAAAAAACTCACTAACTTTGCCTTCTTTCTTTAATAATATAATTTATATAAACTCAATAGAAAATAACAAACAAGGATATTCATCCTATAACACAACAAATGAAGAGATAACAAATAAAGCAAAGAAGGACTTTATCATAAATAATCATAATACTATTATAATATATACAATTTATCAAAATCTAATAAAAAAAAAAAATAACTCCAATCAGTTCTTGGATAATTATAATGACCATAACATAAAAAATGTTGTCATTAATAACATTTTTCATAATAATATTATATATCTATTTATACTTTATATTATAAATGATAATAAATATGGTATAAAACAATATAGGACAAGTCATGAACATAGTCATTATTCTTGTAAGACAATAAGAAAAAATTCTGATATATTATATAAAAAGGAAGATATCAATATTCAAAGCAAGTTAACAAAACAAGAAAATCAAAATGAAAAAGATAGATATTGTTTATATAACAATATACATAATGTAGACAACTCATGTAATATCTACAATACACATAATATACATATCACATATAATACACAACATAATAAACTATGTGAAAATTTATATTATTCTCCTTATGATCTTAATAAACAAAATGTAATATATTCTAATTTGCACATTGAAGATAATAATAAAACCTTTATAAATAAAGTCACAATAAATATTATATTATTTTTCCTTTTATTCTTTTATGATTATTATTCTAATAATTATAAAATCAAAGAAAATATATTAATACAAATATGTAGACACATCATAGAGCATTTTTCCACTTTGTTTAATCAGGATTTTTTCATTATACATGAAACGTATAAAGAACTGATGAATTTAAAAAGAGAAATGAAAAAGAAAACAAATAGTATCCAAAAAAATAACCCTATAAAAAATTATATGACAAATCTAAAAAGTAGTAATGATAGAAATTTAATTTTGCACAAAAAGCAAAACCAATTACAAGATCAAACAAATATTTCTACACGTAAAAAGTTTAGCAATTATTTAAAAAGGAAGAACAAAAAAATTATATGTTCTTTTTCAAGGGATAAGAATAAAAAAAATGTTCCTTTAAGAACTGAATTGCAACCCGAAGCAAACGATACAAAAAATAATACAATTATTGAAAATGTTGAAAATATTAAAAATGTTGAAAATATTAAAAATATTGAAAATGTTGAAAATATTAAAAATGTTGAAAATATTAAAAATATTGAAAATATTGAAAATATTAAAAATATGGAAAATATTAAAAATATTGAAAATATGGAAAATATGGATTACCTTATAGATAGACATATATATATACTTTTCAACATAAAGGAAAGGTTTAAGAGAGATAAGAAACTTTTATTTTTATATACAATAAATTCCTTTCGAGTTATACAAATATATAACAACATTTCAAATATAATATTTAAATATAAGTATATTTGTATATTGTTAGGAAAATTACGTTATTTTACAAATCAAGATATATTAAAATATATTTTCCGTTGTATACAATATTATTGGAGTGATAAGTTAAAAGAAGAATATTGTCATAGATCATTATTTTTAAAAAAGAATATGAATAATTTCGATATAGAAATAGGATATTTTTCATATATATATATACATAATTTTTTTCATTTTTTATCTTGTTATTTATTATATGATATAAATACATTATATAAATTTTGTTCTAATGAATTTAATTGTATAGATATTCTTAATAATTATGTAGAAGATTTATTAAAGTTACAAAATGAACATGGAACATATATAGGTATGGTCATATTAAACTTTTATTTAGTTGTTATGAATACATACTTTTTTGACTTTTCATTTTATGAAAAGCATTCACATTTCATAAATCAAGAAACAAATAAAGATGATTCATTAAATAGTACAGATACCAAACTCAAACAATATGTAATTAATCATTTCAAAAATGATAAAAGTAAAAGCGTTTTAGGAAAAAATCATGTACAAAAGTCAAATGACCATATAACATATTACTCTTGTATTAAAAAATTATACAATCAATTTAATAAATCAAAATTTTTACATTTTTTAGTTAACTACATTATAAATAACATTAACAATATAAATAATAACCATGTTAATGTAAATATATATGCAGATGGAAATATAAATAAAAATACACATGTTAATGTTAATATTAATAGTAATGTTAATTATAATGTTAGTCGTTGTAATAGTCATGTGAATAATTATGTTCATGTGAATAAAAGCAAAATAGATAAAGAAAGAGACATGAACATTTTGTTTATATTATTACAATTTATAAGTTACAATATGATTTTTATAGATAATAAAAATGATATATATAAATTATCCAATGTATTAATAAAATTTTTAAAAGACAAAAAAAAAAAAGAAGAAGAAGATAATATATCAATATTAATTTGTTATTATTATATTATTCTTTTCTTCAATTCATGTTTTTTAAACTGTTCAAATATAGATGAACGTTTAATAAATCTATTACTTAATGTTGATAAAAATGATAATTTCTGGTTTCATTTTATTTTCTTGTCACCCAAACAAATGAAAAGAATTCATAATCAATATAAGAAAGACATATTAATTTTAATAAAATTTTCCATTTTACATTTGTATTTATTATTGTTAAAAAATAAAAACATTTTTAAAAAATCTATATTATATATATCAAGTGATATCAACATCTATTTTGTCTTTATATATATACTTAATGAAATATATGAATACTTTAAAAATATAAATATAATGCAAAATATCAAAAAAATTGAACAAGTAAATAAAAATAAAAATAAAAACACACAAAAATACCAAAACCAAAACAAAATAAATGATATCAATGTATCATCTATATATAAAACTTCTAATATAAATAATAATCATTTCATAAATCAAAAAAAACTTATATATAGTTATAATGATAATACAATAAAAAATGATTATTTAAACAATACACATAATTTATATCATACTAATTATACAGAACAATTGAAGGAAAAAGAAAACAAAAATATGAAATATTTTTATTTATATTCTGAACTCTTAGTTATATTAACTCAAATTATAAAAATCTTAAATAATAATGATTTTAATAAATATATAACAATTCAACATAATAAAGATAAAGAAACTTTACTTACACAATTTAAAAACCTATATTCAAAAATAAAAAAAGAATTAACATATATAAATGAATTAATTAAATCAATAAAATATACTATACTTATACACCCATTAATGATTCATATACATACATTACATCAATTTTATTTATCAATATATATAAGAGAATATTATTTTTTCCATAAATCATTCTTTAAATATGATATCTTTATGATAGATTTTCTACATATCATTAAAAATAAAAGAAAGACATCCATTTATAAGGAAAATAATCATGATAATAAAAAAAATGAAGATAATACCAAAATTGTGTTCAACCAAAACGAATACATAAATAATAATAAATTAATTACAAATAAAAATGTATCAAATGCTAATATCCATTTTCCCATTAAGTCAAATATATATTGTGAAGAACAAAATTGTTATAATAAAAATATGAACAATGCTAATACAACTCTATGGAAGAAGGAACTGAATAAAGAAAAAATTAATTTTTATTTATTTTTTAATTCTCCTAAAAATTATAATTTACAAATAAATAATTTATGTTCTTCATTGATACAAAATGAATATCATGATTCTCTTAATAAATATTTTTCCACAATTTTTCAACCATCAAATGGTGACTCTTCAAGTAGTTTAAAATATGATAATGAGCAAATAAAGATATATGTTGACTATATATATGATAGTGTTAATTATGCGTTAAAGTTTTTTAACACAATATAAAAAAAAAAAAAAAAAAAAAAAAA
>NC_033659.1:2957766-2969004 GCF_001601855.1 Plasmodium reichenowi | reverse complement strand
AAAAAAAAAAAAAAAAAAAAAAAAAAAAAAAAATTATAAAAAAAAATAAAAAAAAAAAAAAAAAAAAAAAAAAAAAAAAAAAAAAAAAAAAAGAAAAAAATAAAAAAAAAAAAAATAATATATAAAAAAAAAAAAAAAAAAAAAAAAAAAAAAAAAAAAACTATGTATATATAAATAAAAAAAATTATAAATTTAAACATTATGTTTAAAAAAAAAAAAAAACAAAAATTTTATAAAATTATTTTTATTTTATCATTCAATTATATTTTATTAGTCTATCTTATATGATTATATTATCATATTTTTTTTATTTTATTTTATATTTTTATATATTTATATTATATTTCAAAAAAATTTTTTACTTTATATTAAATATATTTTCTACTATTTCCATTTACATTATATAAGAAAAAAGAAAAAAAATAGAAAAAAACAAAATAACAAAAAAACATAAAACATGAAACATAAAAAATAAAACATAAAACATAAAAAATAAAACATAAAACATAAAAAATAAAACATAAAACATAAAACAATTTTTCATACAAAAGTATAATTCTTTTATGTTTATATGCTTTATATAGTCTTAATATATTTTTATATTTGAATAAGTTTTTTGTGATTTGATATATAAATAGCATGGACTTTATGTTAAAAAGAATAAATAGTATTATTATTCATAATATATTAAAGAAATCTTGTGTGTATAATACATTTGTGAAGAAATAATAATACACATAAATTTACATAGGTATGTATATATGTATATATATATATATATATATATATATATATATACGTATATACATATATATTTATATAGATATATACATACCCATATATATATATATATATATATATATACATATATATATTTATAAAAAGCGTCCTTATATAATTATATATGCATATACGCTTATAAAGGCAGAAGTATTGTATTCCTATATATAATTATATGTTTATATTTGCATTTATATGTTTATAAGCTGTTATATATATATACCTAGTGTATTTTTTTTTATTTTGATCAATGTTGTACTTTTTTTTTTTTTGCATTTCTTTTATGAGCTTATGCTCAAAATTGTACTTTTTTTATTTATTGAATTTATGTTTATAGATGAAATTTATATATATATATTTTTTTTTTTTTTTTTTTTTTTTTTTTGATTCTACAAAAATATATTTATATATAAACATTATATCTAAGTATACACATTAATTTTTTTTTTCACATTTCTTCATATATCAATTTATAATTTATATATAATTATTATTTTTATAACAATAAAAAAAAATTAAAGATATATATATATATATAATTTTTTATAATTTTTTTTATTTATTTAAAATACATATATATGTTAAAATTTGTTATGATAATTTTTTTCTTTTCTATTATTTTAATTATGATAATAATTTTATTTTTATATTAACATAAAAATTTTAATAATCTTTTCTTTTATATATAATATATATTTATGTTTAATATTATATTAAAAATTATATAAGTCATATGTTTATTATATCATAATTATTTTTTTTATTTTACAGTTATAATTTTAACAGACAAAAATGTTGATTTTTTTTTATTACTTTTTTCTTTTTATGCTTATGTTTATTTTATCTCTTTTATATTAATATAGGCATATATATATTATGTTATATTATATTATATAAATACAAATATTATATATATATATATATATATATATATATATATATATGTATATATATGATATATATATTTAATATATATATAATACATTATAATATTAAGTATTCCTAGAAGAATATTATACATAACATATAATAGTGTATCCTTCATATTATTTTTTTACATACACTTTATTTCATCATATTCCTTATATTATTATTATTTATATTTTAACGTTATCTATATTTAACACCCGTATATATTTTTTTTTTTTTGATTTTTATATTTCTATATATAAATATTTTTTTTTTTTTTTTTTTTTTTTATATTTGTATTGATACAATAATATTACACATAGAATTAACAAAAAATATATTTTATAGTATTTACATAAAAAACATCATAAGATGATATACTATATAGATAAAGAATATATGGGTGTATGATAATAAATAAATAGATCTATATACATTATATTTAAATGAATGTGTAAAAATATGCTTATATAATATATAATACATTAGAACTATTTTATACATGCAGTTATTTAATACTTTAATAGAAATATATAAATATATATATATGAAATAAAGTAAAATATTAGAACAAATAAAAATACATATAATATATAATTGTTTATACATAAAATTTAATTCATTTTTTATTATTATATTAAGCAACCATATCTATATTATTTTTTTTTGATTTTTTTGTTTTTATCTCTTTAAGGCACCATAATATGAAGTAACTAATTAAATGCATGTCGATATATATTATATATATGTATATATATATATATATATATATTTATATTTTTTTTATGTTTCTCTACAATTTTTTATATTCATATATTATAATTGAAGTTAATCTATATAGTAATTAATTTAAAATATATAACTAAAAAAATATATATATATATATATATGTATATATATGTGTATCAATAAAATTGATTTAACTATATATATATATATATATATATATATATATATACATATTGATACTGTTATTTTTTTTTTTATTATTTAGTATTATTTATTTCCTTTTCATTAAATTTTTTTTTTTTTTTTTTTTTTTGCGGATTCAGCGTTGCGTATATTTTTTATATATATAGTGATCAAATAATATATACATTCTATACTATTATTTTGGGTCGCTAATATACACATTATATATATAATACACTAATATTTAATTTTTTTCTTTTTATTCGTATAATATAGAATTTTTTGCAAAAAATATTTTATATATAAAAATTAGCACATATATATATATATATATATATATATATATATATATATATATATATATATATATATATATATATATGTATATATATGTAATTTTTTTTTTTTTTATTAATTTTATAGAGATGATCTATATAAAAAAAAATATATATATTTATATATGTATACCGTATATATATTATATATATTATACATATATGCTTAATGAATATACATTTAGTGTGTGTGAATGTATGTATTAAATAATTATATATATTTATATATTTATTTTATTTATATATTTATATTTATTTATTTATATTTTATCGTGTGAACAAATGAAGAACGCTATAAGAAGTTATATAATTATATATTATAATATTATAGTCATCCTTTATATTATATCATATTTTTATAGCACATATCCAAGGGATAGACATAATTATTTATTTATAAGTATTTTATTATTTTTTTATTATATTCTTTTATGTTTTATTAAGAAATCATTATTTTATAATGATAACACAAATATATTAACATGATATAGTTTTATTCTATAAGTTTTTTATAGTATTGATTTTTTTCCATGATAAAAAAAAAAAAATACAAATATATGAAAAGTAAAAGTATATATTTGTATGGAGTTAATCTATAGTATTTTATGATGTTATTATTTATCTATATTAATTATATAAAAGATATATATTAAAAAAAAAAAAATAAAAAAAAAATAAAAAAAAAAAAAATAAAATAAAAAAAAATAAAATAAAAAAAAATAAAATAAAATAAAAAAAAATAAAATAAAAAAAATAAAACTATAATATATTAGATATTATCTTTTTGATTTTTTCCACATATATATATAATATATATATATATATATATATATTTTTCATTTAATTATTTTTTTCTATATTTTCCAATTTTTTCTTGAAACAATGAGTGATATCTTAGAGCGCATAAGATTGTTCTTTTTTTACCACCTGTACAATTTATGTTACTTCTGTAAGATTTATGTAAATAGTGCCCCACTTAATGATATGAACCGAGAGAAAAATGTTTTATTAGATAAGAAGAAAGATAGATCTACTCTTCAGAATGTTTTAACAAATGACTTGTTCAAGATGAAATACTCTCCACTTGATGTGTTAAAATGTTTGAAAAATATTGAAATTGAATATATTATGAAATGCTTTAAGTTTGTTGATATTTCTTTTATTGAATCACATATTATGTTTAATATGTGTATAGCTGAAATGCTTATCTCTTATTATGAGAATAGAGAAAGCATGTATAATTATGTTATGGAAGAGAAAGGGGTACTAAAATTTTTTGTATTAAAATTAAATTATATATTATCCGTATTAAATTTTATAAACCATTTAAAAAATACATATGCTGATATAATAAAAAATGGTTTTCAAAAAAACATACATTACCAATATGTATGTACAAATAGACATATTATTATACGAAATATAAAAAAGTATATAAATAGGTCAACACCAAATTTACTTTTATTAAATTCGTTGTTACCACATTTAAATTATTTATATATACAAAATTGTATTCAAAGTAGTATTACATGGAATACCTATTTGAAGAATTCATTGCAATCATTAAATTTTTTACATATTCTACATTATGATTTTCTCTTCGATGGATACAGAAGACGTTCCTTAATATATCGAAGAAATCATCAATCCAAAATCAAACATGAAGTATATCATAATAGAATAATTAATACAAGTAGTTATAGTAGTTTAATATGTTTTAATCCAATCCGTTACAATTTTGTGAGAAATGAAATGGAATGTTTATGTGGTTACACAAATACATATCCTCTTAGAAAAACGATTATTCGTTCTTTTGGATGTCCATATAATAAACCACATAAAAGTCCGATTGAAAGACGCAAACAAATTATTTCTCAAAGAATGGCAGAATTAAAAAAAATAGAAAATCCATATATTTATACTCTTTGTAATTTAATATATTCTAGAGAAACAACAGACGAGTTTAAATATAAGGATTGTGCTCATGAAGACATATCAAATTGTGATATGAAAAATTCTGCTAACCGATCTTTTGAAGATCCTTATACACATATTCATAATAATATCTTGGGGAGTGAAAATATATATGAATATATGAAAATCACTGATGATGATATTCCTCAAGAAAAACATAACTTTTATATCTCCAAAAAAAATTTGAGAAAAAATAAATTTTTCTCAAAATTCCTTTCCAAAAAAAATAGAAAAATATTTAAAAAAAAACTCTCTTTCTATTTAAATAACTTTTATAATAAATTTCAAAAAAAAACTAAAAATTTATTTATAACATTTAAAAAAAAATTTAAAAACCTTAATTCATTTATTTCTTCCAAAAAACAAAAAAAATGCATCAAACTTAAAAAAATTCAAAAAAACCAAAAAAAACATAAAAACCAAAAAAACCAAAAAAACCAAAAAAACCAAAAAAACCAAAAAAACCAAAAAAACCAAAAAAACCAAAAAAACCAAAAAAATTTTAAAAGGAAAAATAATCAAAAAATTCAAAACAAACAAGTATTAAACAAAATACATGATTTTAATCTTAATCTATTTCAAAAAAAAAAATGTGTAACACACAATATACAAAAAAATAGAATAAATCTAAATAAAAAAAAATATAGAAGAAACAGATATATACAAGCAACAAAAAGAGTTCATCTTAAAGCACAATGTGCTCCATTAATTCCCATATTTTCCAAAAATTATGACAAAATATATACATATTTATGTGTTCATTTGGAGCAAGACAATGATCGTAAAGATCTATGTATTATTAGAGATCCAGCACTAGCGGAAGAGAAAAACAAGAATTATCACATGTTGATGGATACAAATGCTGATTGTGATAAAAAACAAAAAAAGGAGGAAGAAAAAGAAGAGGAAAATGGCGATGTGAAGAATGGTTTGGATGAAAACAATAATAAGGTTAACGTGCATGAACATGGGGAAGATGATGATGAAGAAGATGATGAAGAAGATGATGAAGAAGATGATGATGAAGAAGAAGATGATGGTGAAGATGATGAGGATGATGAAGATGATGATGATGGGAATATAGATAAAAATGACAAAAATGACAAAAATGGCAATAATGGAAAAAATGAAAAAAATGGAAAAAATGGCAATAATGGAAAAAATGACAATAATGGAAAAAATCACAATAATGAAAAAAATGATGGAAATAATAACAACCATAATTCTCATAAGTATAACAAAAGAAAAAATAAAAAATATAAAAAAAATAATATCTCCTATTTTGAACAGATGCTTGGAAATGTATCTGATAATCATTATTCTTCTTCTAATAAAAACAAGAAACATGGATGCATATATATGCTTTACATAATTGCTCTGTATCTTCTCTTTCAAATGAATATAATTTACAATATTTATAAGAAAAAAATAATGAATGAGGATGAGAAAAATATTAAAACACAATTAAATAATATGGGGAAACATAAGGACTATTATTATTTCTCAAACAAATATAATAATATATTTTATTCTTCCTTATATGCATGTTGTAGAAAATTGTATGCATTATATGAACAAACATTTCCAGTTTTTCTCACATTACCAAATCAATATAAATATTGTAATGAAAAGATTAATAATAAAAGAAAAGATATATTATGCTTAAAAAATAATAATTATCAATTGGCATTCTATTATGAATTTATGTTGACTTATCTTAAGGAATCCAGTGGTATCATAGGTAGGTATTTATATATTCAATCCGTTTTGTTTCATAAGAACAAGATAATTGTGTTTATTATATTTTTGTTGCAACACGTAGAACATATGACTAATGAGCAAAAGAATATATTTAAAATTATTATTTACATAGAAAATAAAGTCTACGATATGAATTATGAAAAAAAAAATAAAGGTGGTTATTATATTTCCTTAGCTCACTTTGAATTTTTCTTCTTAGCTAAAGAATTCATATATTCAAACAATTCAACCACAAATGAATATGGTACAATATGTAACTCTAATAATTTTGCTGGTAATGATAATAAAAATAATGGAGGTAATAATAAAAAATATAATGATGGTAATAATAATGGAAACGATCAAAATAATGGAGGTAATGATTATGATAGTAGCGATAGTAATAATAGTGATAAGAAGGCTTCTAGTAAGAAGAATGATAAATGGGATGAAAAAAAGAATGAAATACTCAATATGTTTCTTGAATGTCTTGAAGAGGAACCAGAAGAGGATGTTGAACTGTTTTTGTCTGTTATGGGTAATATGAATGAATTAGAGAAAAAAGCTCAAGAGGAAAATAAGGAAATTAATATTGTTGAAGAATATTTTAATGCTTTACACAAAAATAATGATACAACAGATGTTGTAATGAATAATGAAGAAAATATAGCAGATGCATATATGGTGGATACAAATAAAGGGCGTATAAATAAAGCGAAACACAAGTTATGTTTTGATGAATATGATAAGGAAATTATGCTACCATATAAAACTTTTAAAACAAATTTAACATTACCCAAGGAAACAGATACATCTGATATTACAGATAATTCCTCTCTAATAACACAAAGTACAATACAAGATAATCCAAATGACCAAACAGATGAAGATTCATATTTTCAATATTTGCTAGGAGATAATAATTTGGATCCTAAGACAAAAAAAGAATTAGGTAATATGCATAGTATGTATCGCGCTATTTTAAGGGGTGGATGTCCTTTCACGTCTTCTCGTAGTGATTTTGACGAATCAAACCCTGAATCTTCTTCAACATCTATGCAATATCAAAGATATAGAACAGCACAACCTAGTGTACGTAATGAAGAAGATAAAAATAAAGAAGCAAATTCTGAAAACAATCAAACACATACTAATATAAATAATACATCTCAATCATTAGAGAATATAAAAAATTATTACGATTTTATTTTAAAAAAGGTCCTTATAGTAAAAAATGTTTGGGAAAATAATACAATAACGTCGGTTGATTTTGTAAGATATGCATCACAAAAAAATTTAATTATGAGAGATCTAAATAAATTGAGACTAATGAATTATAAAAATATAAATAAAAATATAATTGACCTCTTTTCTGTTCTATATACTCATAAACATATATATACTAACGAAGATGATGGCAAGGTATATACCTACCAAGAAAAAAACATTCCATACATATCCAATAGTACTCAAATAAATAATGAACAAATTAACGAGAAATCTATTTCAAATATTGAAAATAATAATAACTCTATAAACAAAAAAGATCGTGAAAATGAAGAAATGAACCAATCTATTACTGTTCAAGAAAGCGATGATATTGACGATCAAAGATTTTATCTCACAAACGAAAGACTAGAACCATTTATACAAGAAAGTAATGGAACATTTCGTTATAAAAAAGATCCATCATTTATTCCAATTCTCTATATTTATCATAATGATGATGAATTTTGTTTTACATTTGTTAGAACTCCTGTAGAGAACGAAAGACAGAAATGTAATCTTCCTTCACAAAATAATCTTAATTTTACTAATACTAGAGTTATACAAGAAAATAATGTTAACCAAGGCATTAATAATTTAGAAACCATACCTTATGATTATGAGGAACTTAAAAGGTGTTATGAGGCAATATATGGAAAACATGAAAATGCACTATATAGACGACATGTTAATGAAGATATACCCTTGTTGTTACCACAACCATTAAATATAGAAAGTACACATGAAGTAAATCACAATGATCGTTTACAAAATGAAACACAAATGAATAATACGGGAGATGAATGGTTGATTCGTAATATGTTTCTTGATTTTCCTAGAAATGCTAATTCTCAAACTGATGAAAATGTTAAAAGAGAGGTAGAACAGAATGTACAACAAAATATAGAACAGAATGTTGAACAGAATGTAGTACAGAATGTAGTACAGAATGTTGAACAGAATGTAGTACAGAATGTAGTACAGAATGTAGTACAGAACGTTGAACAGAATGTTGAACAATCTAATGAACCATATAATACAGAATATAATTTACAACCTTATCAACAATATAATATAGAACAACATGAACAATATATTCAGGAAGAATATCCAACATATATAACACAACAGGATCAATCACATAGTACACATTCCTATCCACAATATAATGTAGAAGACAATCAAGAAACTAGTATAGATCGTAATCCACAATATGGTACAGATTCTCATACACAAAGGAGGAGGATGGATTCTACAGAATATGGTGATTATGATAATGAATATAAGGATAATCTGAGTGATTTAACTGAACAAATGGAAGAGTTTGAACTAAATGAACAGATTACAGAGAATGTACAAAATAATGGTGATTTTCTTAATTCACTTATTAATGAAGGATATAATATTGAAGGACTTTATGCTTATGAATATAATAACGAAATGTATGCTACAGATAATAATTCTGTAGAGAACAATCTACGTCAACCACAATATCAGCATGCTCAGGGCAGTGACAATACTTTTAATACATCAGATCAATCATTTGGAGAAAATTCTGTAAGTTCATCTGCTTATGAAAATAATGACTATGCAACAACTAGCTTATATTTAAATAGGTCCCAGATTTATTTACTAGAAAACATGTTATTATTATTAGACGATCTATATCGACATGGAGTAAATCATGAACTCATAAGATTTACTACTAAGGAATATCTTGATTATTATAATCGAAGTTTTAATACGTTTAACCGATTTGCTCAAAATAATGAAATGAATGATAACATAAATAATGTTGGTTTGAGAAATATATATAATAATACAAATGATACTGAACAGAATAATGCAACGAATCATACAAATTATGTTCGTATGAGAGATTTATATAAGCCCAATATCAACACTCTTGTTGAAAGGTTTTATACAACAGTGTTTAATCAAAATAATAGAACATATAATAATAGGACTAATGACAATATGGAAAGTAATAGTGTACAAAATAATGATTCACAGAATAATGATTCACAGGATAATGATTCACAGAGTAATGATTCACAGAATAATGATTCACAGAATAATGATTCACAATATAACAATCCAAACTACGACAATAATTTGCTTAATCTTATGAGAAATGTTATATGGAATAGAAATAGAAGTAATAACAGTGAGAGTTCATGATTATTCTAAATATATTATATTCGACAAAAAGTATAATACAACTTATTACAAATTCGAAATCATCTACTTATTATTATTTTAATCTTTTTTATTTATAATTCATTTTTTATTATTACCATTTAATAAAAAAAAAAAAAAAATAAAATAAAAAAAAAAAATAAAAAAAAAAAAAAAAAAAAAAAAAAAAAAAAAAAAATAAAAAATAAAAAAAATAAAAAATAAAAAAAATAAAAAATAAAAAAAATAAAAAATAAAAAAAATAAAAAATAATAAAAAATAAAAAAAAATAAAAAAAAAATAAAAAAGAATAAAAAATAAAAAAATGAAAAATTCTAATTTTTTATTTTTACCCTTAACATATTATATATTCATTTCTTTATTTTTTTCTTATTACATTACACAAAAAGTTGACTATTATATGATCCACTCTTTTTATTATCATTTTCCTCTTCAATTTAGGTATAACCATTAATATAATTTGGTTAAAAATATTTAGACAAATATATTGACAACTATCAAAGAATGACCTTCATCTAACATATAAAAACAACATCAAAATAAGGAAGAATAAGTTATCACAATAAGCATTGGTTTTATATTATCATATGGTTCATTATTTTACACATATAAATAACTTTTTTTTTTTTTTTTTTTTTTTTATTATTATATTATATTATATTATATTTTTTTTTTTTTTTTTTACACACTTTATTCAAACAACTAAAAACTATAACACCAAATTAAATAATTTTCACAAGTGTGGTAAAAACACAAAATATATATCAATATATATACAAAATAGTTCTCTTTTTATATATTTTATATATTTTGATACAAATAAAAATATGCTAATTAAAACCATTTCTAAAGGATATTTGCTTAAAGTTTTTAATATACAGTTATTCATTTTTTTTTTTTTATGTATATAAAAAAGTTACATAAACATTATACATATAATATAATTTCACAATATGAAAAAAAATATATATATATATATATATATATTTATATATATGTTTATGTGTGCTTATTTATTCACATAGAATTCTATATAATGCTTTTTAATATAAAAAAAAAAAAAAAAATATAATAATCTAAAAAAAAAAAAAAAAAAAAAAAAAAAAAAAAAAAAAAAAAAAAA
>NC_033659.1:2953527-2957549 GCF_001601855.1 Plasmodium reichenowi | reverse complement strand
ATTTTTAATATTTTTTTTTTTTGTTTTTTTTAATTAAAAAAAAATTTTTAAAAATATTTTTAAAAAAAAAAAAAAAAAAAAAAAAAAAAAAATAAAAAAAAAAAAAAAAAAAAAAAAAAAAAAAAAAAAAAAAAAAATAGCTATGAGATAAAATAAAAATCCAATAACCATGTAATAAAAAAAAAAAAAGTAACATAACTGGGGAAAGAAAAAAATTCATTCTATAAAAAAGAAAATATTCAATCTATATAAATGAAAAAATTCAATATATATATATATATATATATATGAAAAAATTCAATCAATAAAGTATAAAAATTCTATCAAATCCCATTGGTTACCTTATTTTTATAATTCTTCAATATGTTTTTTTTTTTTATTGAATGAATCATCAAAGAATTTATTTTTTGTTATATATTCAATAGATTTAATTAATTTCTTCTCATATGTATAAATATCATTTTTCATTAATTGATATATTAATGGTGTTCTTTTATGAATATTTAATGTATCAATTATTTCTTTTGCTTTGGGATTTTTATTTCTTTTATTTTGTACATCCGAATGATTATTTGAGGAAGAAATGTTATAATACGAATTTTCATAGATATTTGGATAGTTCTTATCAGACAATTTGCTTAATAAAGGAACGAAAATTGATTTCTCAGATTCATTTTTATAATATAAATTCTTTCCTATAGCTGAACAATATCGTTCAAATAATAATTCTTCAATTAAACATTTTGGTTTGTTTTTTTTTTTCGATTCATTTTTATTCATATTATTTAAAATTTTATTTCTTGTAGGATAGTTTTTTTTCCGTTCACTAATCCATTTTTCTATTTCTTTAGCATCATTTAAAATAATTTCATTTTTCTCATTTTTCATATGATTTAATAGATGAACCTCCATATCGTCAATATTGTATATCTTATTACATTCATCTATAGGACATATAATATGTTCATTTTTGTTATGATCTAATAATTTCCCCTCTTCTATATTTACATTACAGTATTTACAAAAAAATGTGTTTGAAGATTTTTCTTTATTTATTACACGATTATTGCTTATATTATGGTTTACCTTTACCTTGGCTTTATCCATTTTTTTTTTCTTATCATAATTATTATTTTGTTTATTGAGTCCTTTTGTTGATGAATATGATGATATTATGTTATTCCTTGGATGGTTACAAATATTATTGTCGTAATAATGTGGCAGTGTATAATAGCTCTCTTCATTTTGTTCATGAGAATAATTCAAATTATTATTCTTACGGTTGTTATTATTATTATTATTATTATTATTATTATAATTAAGTCTATGCTTATCGTAGTTATTTTTCTTGTAATTATTATTATTGTAATTATTATTATTGTAATTATTGTGACTATAATTATATTTATGTACACTTTTTTTATTCTTATGTTCATAATTATGATTATATTCAGTCTTGTTCTCATTATTATAATTATTAATCCTTTTGTTATTAAAATTAATATTGTGTTTGTTCCCCCTATCGAAATGACCTTTATTATTTCTATTATCCTTATTAATATTGTTCTTTTCAACATATCCTATATTATTATTATTATTATTATTACTATTATAGTTACTATTATAGTTGTTGTTATTGTAGTAACTGTTGTTCGTATTGTTATTCATTTTATTTTGATGATGTTTCATATGGTTTCCATAATTTATATAGGGTCTTCTTTGTTTTGCATTATATATCGACGAAAAATTATAAAGTGCTCCTTCATTAAAATATCCCCACATGTTATCATTATTATGTACATTTGTATTATTATGTACATTTGTATTATTATGTCCATTCACATTATTATGCTCATTCACATTACCATGTTCATTCTCATTATTATTTTCTTTCTCATTATTTTGTTCATTTTTATCTTCATTCTTATTATTATTCATATTTCCCTTATCCGTTTCCTTTTTGTTTATCATACTGGGAAAAGAATTTGTAATGTTTTGTAATGTATTATAATTCTTAGAAATATCTTCCTTATACATATAATCTTGTTCATGCGTCATATTATTTTTTGTATAATTGTTTCCTTGCAAACTTATATTATGATCAAGATTTTTTTCATTTTTTATTTCTGAATAATTTTGTTTATGTATATTATCTACAATGCCTTCACCATGTTGCGTACTTAGTAACATTGTTTGATTATTTGCATAATTATGTTTAAAGGTCTGACATAGATTTTCTTTTTCCTGAATATCTTCGGATTTTAAAATATTGTTATTACAATCATGTATATTATAATAACATATATGTTTATTATTACAATCACCATGGTTATTAGGACAACCAATATGATGATTAAAACAACCCATCTGGTTATTAATACATTTTATGTGATTATTCATACAACCCATATGGTTATGCTTACAGCAGAAAGGATTATTATGATTATTATGATTATGTATATTATGAATATTATTATGATTATTATGATTATGTATATTATGAATATTATTATGTATATTATTATGTATATTATTATTATTATTATTATTATATGATGAAAAATAATTTTCCAGATATTTTGTACTACTCTGGGATATTATTAAAGCTTCATTATTTTTATTTCTATTCAAACATTTCAATTCGTTATTATTATGTGCAACGATTTTATTGCAACCATTTAACTCATCACTCTCATTATATATTAAATTATTACAAGTTGTTGTATAGTCCTTTTGATTAATTACATTCTCTTCTTCATACATATCATTATAAGCAATATTCATTTTTTCATTTGTGCTAATATTATTTTCTATTGTATAATGATTTATTTGCATCTTTTCAACAGTCTGATGCCCTTGACAAAATTCATTTCTTGAATTTTTCTTATCAAGCGAATTGGACTTCTTTTGATAATTATTCATTTTGTTAAATATAAAGAAGAAAAACAAAAAGAAAAAAATAATAATAATAATTTAATATTTATGAGACTTACTAAATATACAGTAACATAATAAAGCAATATTTCTCAACAAATAATATATACCAACATATATAATTATTTTTAATACTATATAAAATATTGTATACATTTTAATGATATCACTTAATATATAAATAAATAAATAAATAAATATATATATATATATATATATATATGTATATTTGGTATAAAAATAAGGGAAAAAAAAAAAAAAAAAAATTTAAATAACATTAAAAACAAACCCTAAATATGGTCAATAAAATAAACAATAAATCATATAAATAAATATAAATTATATATATATATATATATATATATATATATTTAGTATAATAATAAATTTAATTGTAAAGGCATACTAAAAAAAAAAAAAAAAACGCTAAAAAACAGCGTTTTGATAATTATATATAAATCAGGTAATATAATATAATATAATATAAATATATATATAAATTATTAAATTATTATCATTCTTTTTTAATTCAATTATATATTAAATTATATGGGATATAAATAAAAAAAATTTTTAATGTTAAGCTATTATATATATATTTAGTTATGCAATAACGTCATTTCTATGAAGCATATAATATATATATAATATATATGTTATATATATGTATATGTATTATTATATATATATATAAACAAATCATAAAAAGTCATATTATTTTATATGTAAATAAAGATAATTTTAAATGTATTACATTATGTATGAATTATAAATGATATTTTTTTTGTCATTCATTTTTTTTTTTTTTTTGCCAAATTTTAATATAAATTTTTTATTTTTTTTTTAATAGTTTTCATATTTGCATAATTATTTTTTAATTTATATATTTGTATAGGAAATTTATATTTTTTTTGAACATTTATATATATATATATAATATATATATATATATATATATATATATATAATATATTTTCCCTGGACAAATAAAATAAAATAAATAACGGTCGTCCTATAAGATAATTTTTATTTTTTATTGTTTTATTATTGGTTATATTTTCATATTTTTTTATTATATTAATTAGAAA
>NC_033659.1:2947889-2953135 GCF_001601855.1 Plasmodium reichenowi | reverse complement strand
ATAATATAAATATTATTTATAATTTTTTTTCCCTTGAAAAAAAAAAAAAAATAAAAAACGGTTTTTTTTAAAAATAATTTTTTTTTTTTATTTTTTTATTTTTGTTTATATTTTTATATTTTTTTATTATATTAATTAAAAAAAAAAAAAAAAAAAAAAAAAAAAAAAAAAAAGTGATAAATATATCTTTATACAAATGATATATATATGAATATATTATATATTATATATTATGCATATATTTTTTTTTTTTCTTTTTATAGCGTAATATTATATAATTTTTTTTTCTTTAAATATAAAAAAAAAATATATAAACATGTATGTATAATAAATACATATATAAATACTTTTATATAATTTTTAATATACTTATATAATATATATATATATAAATATATATATTTATTTATTTATTTGTTTATGTTTATATGCTTATATCACCCCCTCATGTTATTGTATCTATAATGAATGTTATGATATAATTTTAAATGAAAAAAATATTATATATAAGAATATTTTTAAGTACACCTATATGAAAATAAAATTATTTTTCGTAGCCTCATGTTTTTAAATCACAAAAGGAATTTATTTACATATATAAATTTTATTTTCCTTCCTATTATATATACAAAACATAAACTTTTAAGAAAAAAAAAAAAAAAAAAGAACTTTCTCTCTTAAAATCTTTTGGAGAGCATATCATAATTTTCAGATGAAATTTAATAAAGAACAATTTATAAATGAAGAAGATAATGTTGCATAAATTTTTATTGTACACCTTGAAAAAAAAAAAAAAAAAAAAAAGGTACCTCTACATGTAAAATTTAAAATATTATATTATTTTATATATTCTTTTTAATATTTTTACAAATATATATAAAATTAAAACAAAATCTTTCACTAAAAAAAAAAAAAAAAATGAAAAATGAAAAATGAAAAATTTTTATTTTTTTTTCCCTTTCTTTTATTTAATTTCCAAAAAAATAAAAACATTAAATATAAATATATTTTTTTTTTTTTCCTTTCATATTTATATTATATTACATGTGAATACAAAATGTGGTCAACAATATTAGGACAAAAAAAGACATTGGCATACAATTTTCATAGAACTCAAAGTGTAAATGCAAAAAATACGGTACTTTTTTTTTTTTTTCTTCTTTTTTTTTTTTTTTTTTTTGAGATATATTTATAAATAAAATTATATATATTTATATTAATAAAATTATAATTTCAATTAAAATTATAATTTTATTTAATAAAATAAATTAAAAAATATAATTAATATATAATTATTTTTTTATAATTATTTAATTAAAATTATATCAAACATAAAAATTTTATTATTAAAAATTATTCATAAGCCTATAAAAATGTTATTTTCCAAATATTTTTATAAAAAAATATAATATTAAAGTATGAAAACTTTATTTTTCATTAAATGAAAATATTTCAAATTTTTATTTCTACAAAATCACAGTTTTATATTTATTTAATTTTTATTTATTTTTTTTTTTTTATTAAATTAATTATCTTATTATTATCCCTATATGTATGATTATGAAATATATTTCCATAAGATATTAATTAAGAAAAAAAATAAAATAAAAAATAAAAAATAAAAAATTATTATATAATTATATATGTATGTATATATATATATATATATATATATATATATATATATATGTATATATATGTATATATATGTATATATATGTATATATATGTATATATATATGAATAAATAATATATAAATAAGTTGAACATACATATTGTGAGATATCATAGGTATTTATATGATGTGTAATTATATATAAATATATATATAGAGAGAAAGATATATATAAATTTAACGTATGCATATATATAATTATATCCCTTCTCCAATTTTCCATAGCCGTATATAGATATATACTGAAAGGATACCCTTATATGTATGCCTTAATTTGTTTACCCTCTATTTATATAAAAATATATATTGACAATATTGAAATATATATATTATTTGTAACTTCCTTTGTTACAGTGTTTATATATATATATATATGTATATATGTATATTATTTTGTGCTGATCCCTAATTACATAGTAATATATATTTAAAGGATAACCATATATAAAATTATTTTATTGTATAGATATTGTATGTATATATTTTTATTTATTCTGTACTGAAGAGAGTTATATATATATATATACATTTGAAGGATAGCCCCTATAGAATTATTTAGCTATATATATATATATATATATATATATATATATATATATATATATATAGAGTATTTGGATATATTTTTTTTTAATTTGTTTATGGCTGTATATATATATATATATATATATATATTTATGTACATATTTTTATTTATTTTGTAATAATGACAGTTATATATAGATTTACATTTGAAGGATAACCCATATAGAATTATATTGCTATATATATATATTGAGTATTTGGATAAATATTTTTTTAATTTCTTTATCGCCGTATTTATATATACATATATATTTATTTATTCTGTACTGAAGACAGTTATATATATATTTACATTTGAAGGATACCCCATATAGAACTATTTTTCTATATATATATATATATATATATATATATAGAGTATTTGGATATATTTTATTTTAATTTGCTTTTCGCAGTGTTTATATATATATATATATATATATATATATATATATATTTATTTATTTATTTATTTATTTATGTATATATTTTTATTTATTGTGTACTGAAGACAGTTATATATATATTTACATTTGAAGGATACCCCATATAGAACTATTTTTCTATATATGTATATTTGTATTTATTTTCTACCCAAGATAGTTACACATAGATATATATTTAAAAGATCCCCGTTTATATATACAAATATTTATTTGCCATCACATATATAAAGATATATATAGAAAGTACTTATATTTGTATAATTGTAAGACTCTTTAGAAAGTTATTTGTGAATATATGAATTATTGTATTTCTTCTTTACTTCCCCTGTGTTATATATAGATATATATACAAAATTTAAAAATACATATATATATATATATATATATATATATATATGTATATTTATTTATTTATTTATTTATATATATATAGTACCAGTGTATGCATCAACATATCTGCATAAAGATATATATAGAACGTATTACATATATATATATATATATATATATATATATATATATATATATATATATATTATTTGAACTAATTTTATAATAGTGTTTATATTTACAGATATATATATTTTGAAATTTTTAAATTGAATTATTTTATATATATATATAATTACTAAATTTGAACACATTTATATAGATAATATTTTATATTGTTTGATTTTTTCACTTCTTTTCTTTTTTTATTTTATTTTATTTTTATTTTGTATAAATTCATTTGATTTATACCTTTTATTTTCATATACCGAAAGAAAATGGCTAAAAAAATGTCTAATGTTATTACCAATAATAATGCTAATTCTATGGGATTATTTGTAAATGTTTTAAAATGGGCAACACCTAAAGCAGAATTAAATGAAATGCTGGAAAAATATAATATTGTTTCTTTGGAAGACTTTGTGAAAAATTACCAGAACTATAAGCAAGATAAGATGAAAAATATACTTACTGCTGTTGTAGGTATTGTTGTGAAGAAACATTTTAAATCTGATATTCTTAACAAGGTATATTTCTTACAATGGGATATTTCAGATTTTATGGGCAATGTTGTTTCTGTATATGTTAATGTACTTAAACATTTTGATATTGAACTTATAGAAGAAGGCAATTTGGTAGTTTTAGTTAATCCAGATATTCATAAAAGAAATGAAAATTCTGGAGACGAATCTATAGATTTGTACAATTTACACGACATTATAAATGTTGGTACAGTTGCTTATATGCATAAATGTAAGGGAAGAAATGCATATAATGATACATGTCCTTATTTATTGTATGTACCTAGACAAGGATACTTTTGTTCTCGTCATATTGGTTCTCAAAGTAGATCTCATTCTTATTTAAGCGATGAAGGAAAAAATAGTTTACTGTTTGAGTTCCCTATTATTCATAACACAGCAGAACATAACGCAAAGGAAGATAACGCAAAGGAAGATAACGCAAAGGAAGATAATGCAAAGGAAGATAACGCAAAGGAAGATAACGCAAAGGAAGATAACGCAAAAGAAGATAACACAAGAAAAGAAGACACACAAAAATTCTCACATTCTTTGCACAGATTATATTCAAGTTCTGAAATCAAACCTATTCCGTGCAAAAAAACAAATTTTCAGAATTGCAATCATCTAGATAATGATTTATTATCTGAATATAGTTTAAGTGCCAATTATAATACTACATCTAATAGTAGTAATTTCCTTGAATCATTAAGTGAACAGAATAGTTCCAATTTTTTAAGTTCATGCAAAGAGAACTTAAAACAAAATCCACCACGACCATCACGTGAAACAATTGGAGTACAAAAACTATTCCAAGGAAGAAATGAAATAAATAAACCATCGTCTGAAATTTGTTGTGTACCACAATCATTTTATGGATTAAACACACTTCGTAATCTATCAGATGAACTATATATAGCACAGAGTACGTCAGGTAGAATATGTGCAGCACAGAACACGCCAAGTGGAATATATGGAAATCAGAACACGTCAAGTGAAATATTTGGAACACAGAACATGTCAAGTGGAATATATGGAACTCAGAACATGCCAAGTGGAATATATGGAAGTCAGAACATGTCAAGTGGAATATATGGAAGTCAGAACATGTCAAGTGGAATATATGGAACTCAGAACATGCCAAGTGGAATATATGGAACTCAGAACATGTCAAGTGGAATATATGGAGCACGTAAATCATGCGAAGGAACGAATGGAATATTGAAAAATTTAAATAGGGAAAAAAAGGTATATGATGCATCATCTATGAAAGGTATTTTACAACGAAAAATATTCATTAAGGAAGAAAAAAATGAAGCGTCATCCTATATGAATAAATTACAAAAATCATCATGTAAAAGAAGTAGAACAGAACATATTTCAGATACTATTAAAGAAAGAGTACAACAACAGCAAAGAAAAAATGTATTAGAAAAAAAAGGATGTGAAAAAAAAGAATGTGAAAAAAAAGGATGTGAAAAAAAAGAATGTGAAAAAAAAGGATGTGAAAAAAAGGAATGTGAAAAAAAAGGATGTGAAAAAAAAGAATG
>NC_033659.1:2929626-2947879 GCF_001601855.1 Plasmodium reichenowi | reverse complement strand
GAAAAAAAAGGATGTGAAAAAAACGAAGTAGAAAAAAAAGGATGTGAAAAAAATGAAGTAGAAAAAAAAGGATGTGAAAAAAAAGAAGTAGAAAAAAAAGGATGTGAAAAAAAAGAAGTAGAAAAAAAAGGATGTGAAAAAAACGAAGTAGAAAAAAAAGGATGTGAAAAAAACGAAGTAGAAAAAAAAGGATGTGAAAAAAATGTAGTAGAAAAAAAAGAATGTGAAAAAAACGAAGTAGAAAAAAAAGGATGTGAAAAAAACGAAGTAGAAAAAAAAGGATGTGAAAAAAACGAAGTAGAAAATACATCATATGGACAAAATGAATCAGAAAAATCACCATATGAACAAAAGGAAATGTTACAACTTTTAGAAAAATTCAATAAACTATTTCAAAAACGAAGTAGAAATTTTGATGAGATGAAAAGAAAAAGAGGCAGAGAAGAAGATGATAATAAATATTTATTTGATTCACTTATTAAAACAAAAAAATCTTCAAAAATGAACTCCCACAAAAATAGAAAAAGGGCGTACGGTACATATCTAAAAATAGAAGAAAAATATGGAAAAATGAATATATTTATTAATGCAAATAAAACAAAAAAAAAAAGACACCTTCTTCTAAAAAATAAAGAGAGCAAGGTTAAAAATATTTGGGATGAGAACAAAAAAGAAATAGATAAAAAAAGTACTAATTATGATGTATATAATGATATAAATAATTGTGAACATAAAAATATTATTTGTATAGATTGTTGGAATATATATAGAAGAAAAAATAATAGCACTGAAAATTCTAATGTATGTGGAAAAAATATATATGGAAAAGAAAATAAAACAGAAGATAACATAAAAAATGTACTATTAGATTATGCAAGAGAAAAAGATATAGAAATAGATATGGGAGAAGAAATTACAAATAATGAAAAATTCATTGATGCATCAGTTGGATATGAACATAAATTAAATACAAATGAAAATCAAGAAAATACTGAAACACAATATTTAAAGAGACCATTTTATGGAATCTTAAATGAAATTGAAAATGCAGAAAAAGAAGGTGAAGAGGGAATACATAAAATTATTATAAATATAAAAGAAATTACAAGAAATTTCATGTATTATGCAAATGATTTCAAGAACACAAGAATTATTAAAATATGCAAAAGATTGATGTTCCACAAATCTATATATATAGCAATTATAGCTTTAGAACTTAGAAGAAAAATAAGAAACTTACAAGAAAATCAAAAAAATTAAAAAGAATGTACAAATATAAAATATATACATTAATTAATCACCTTATTCTTTTCTTATTTTAATACCTTTTTTTTTTTTTTTTTCTTTTTATACACACATAATTTTTTATTTTTTAGAATAGCTTTTCTTATATTTTATTTATAGACAATTTAAATATTATTTCTTAGAGAAGAATTTTTGAAACATTTTTCCTGAACATTACGGTATATGCATATATATATATATATATAATTATATTTTATTTACTATCCTTTTTTTACTTATATATAGACACAGGCACATATATATATATATATATATATATATATATATATATATGTATATATATATGTATATATTTTTGTGCAGTTGATATAAGTTCTAATCATATTTTTTAGATACATATATTTATATTTATATAATTTAGCATTCATATACCAATTTTTTTATATATTTTTGTACGATCTATATTTTCTTTTTTCTTTTTTTTTTTTTCTTATATGATATTTCATATGAAAAAAACAATTAATAAGAAAATTGTATTATAATATTTTACATACACACTGATTACTTCTGTAGTTTTTAAATAATATTATATATATATATATATATATATATATATGTATATGAAACGTACTTGTGTTCGTAATATTTTCATTTTACATCTTAATATATATAATAGAATTTGTTGCTTTTGTTATAGTTCATAAAACATATTGTCAGCTAGCTTTTTTTCCATTTTACTTTTTTTTTTTTTTTTTTTTTTTTTTTTTTTTTTTTTTTTTTTTAAATATATTATTTTTATATAATTTTATTTTATTATTTTATTATATAAAATAATATTGTTTAAAAACAGTCATCTAAAAAACATTTAAAAAACAAAATAAAAAAATAATAAATATTATAAAAACACCAACCATATTATAATTTGTTCTAATCTATAAACTTTTTTATATTACAGGGTTTATATTCAAATAGTGTTATATACATATATTATCATATATATTTATAATAGATAATAAAAAAAAAAATATAAAATAAAATAAAAAAAAAATACATATATTATATATATATATATATATATATATATATATATATATATATATACCTTTTACAAAATGACCATTGAAATACCACTTTTATTATCAACAACTTTTCCTTTTATATGGAAAACAGGAATTGCCCAACTTTCATTTGCCAAAACAGGAGGATCCCTTGCTGCTCTTAAAGGGTCCTCATTATTACTAAGTAAAGCAGCATCAAATGGGAAGGCAGGACTTTTAGCTACAACTTCATCTCAGCTGGATAATATTAAAGAAGCAGCACAAAAATTAGTAGAAGAAATTGAAAAGAATATTAACTTAAGTCTCTTATTTTATAATATAGATGATGAGGAATCTGCTGGATATTATTTAATGAAAAGAAGAGAAGAATATGAACAAATAAAAATATCTTTTATATGAAATGACAATTACAAAACATATTCAAAAAAGAAAAGAAACAATGGCAAGTTTTTTATATTTCCTTATTAATCGATACTTAACATACATATAAATATATACATATATATATATATATATATATATTTGGTATTTATTATATATATCTTCTTATATTTTCATAAATTCAATTTAAAAAAAAAATTAAACTATAGGATTAAAAATATCCTAGTTTTTATCAATTTATAAATATTATATCTTATAAATAAAATATTAATTTTATTTTTCAAATTTAAAATATATTATTTGGAATTTATGAACTTAAAATCATCTATATATAAATTTGAACACACACATGTATTAATACACATATATATAAATTCAGAATAAATTTGTGAATACTTATTTATATTCCTATTTTAATTATCATAATGTTCACACATATGGTATATATATAGATCAACAAATAATGTGCAAATAGCATTAGTTCCACAAATTTAAATATAAACATATATATATATATATATATATATATATATAATATATGTATAATATATATTATACGCATTACACTTATATGTGTTAAAATTAAAAATTATTTAAGTTTAAATGTTTTTATGTTTTAACAAAAAAAAAAAAAAAAAAAAAAAAAAAAACTATTATTTTTATTATTTGCTCTTTTTTTAACTTTTATTTTTCATCTTCCTTGATTTAAAAAGCCCAAAAGTAATAATACCATATCCAACAATTAAATATATATATATATATATATTAAAATACAACATACCATAAAAATATATAACACACATATATATTAACATATATATATTTATATATATATAGTATTTTAAAAAATACATGTCATCATTTTATCATAAACATAAATTCTTTATTCATTTATGATTAAGCAAATATTAAATGTATTCATATAATATGAAAAAGGAAAAAAAAAAAAAAAATTTAATGCACAACATAATAATTGTATATAACAAAAAAAGGACTACGTTGCTTCATATTATCACTCAATGTTATATATATATATATATATATATATGTATATATAATAATATATATAATATAAAATAATAAATAAACAGATATATAATTTAAAAAAGAAAAAAATGTATAATAATAATGTAATAAAACGAACATATATTAATATAAGAATGTAATAAAAATACATACAATTTATAAAAATAGAAAATATATATTTCCCCATAAAAATTATTAAGTATCAGATTAATAGTCAACATGCTATTAAGAAATAATAATTTTATAATATATAAAAATATTATTCAAAAATAAATCAAAAAATGAATCTTTTATTTTATATTCAATATATTTATTATATATAATATATATTCTTTTCTACACATAATATGACATATATATAAATAAATAAATAAATATATATATATATTATAAAATATAATATAATATACATGATTATATATGTAATATAATTATATATATATTATATATATATATATATATAACATATTCATTATTATTATTATTATATTATATTATATTATATTATATTATATTATATTATATTATATTATATTATATTATATTATATAATTTTATTTATTTTTATTTTTTCCATTTTTCTTCTCCATATTTTCTTATTTTTTCTTTCATATACTTTTTATTTTTTTTTTATTTTACATATCCTTTTCTTACATATAATATTTCCTTTTATCTATTACCTTGCAATTGAAGGGACAAAAAGTCCCACAGAAAAAAAAAAAAAAAAAAAATATATATATTTATATATATAATATAAAAAAAATATATTTACATATATATATATATATATATATATATATAATATTTTAACATAATTTGATGGTATAGAAAATTGAATTGGTGATATAATAATATTATTATATATTTATTTGTTTATATGTTTATATGTTTATATATTATATATTTATTTGTTCATATGTTTATATATTATATATATATTTGTTTATATATTATATATTTATTTGTTTATATATTATATATTTATTTGTTTATATATTATATATTTATTTTTTCCAAAGGTAAATGTAGAGTAATTATATGTTTTAATTTTTTTGTTTTTATATTTTTTATTTTTTGGTTATATGACTCGTAGATTTAATATATATATATATATATATATTAATTTATATTTATTTACTGTATCTCTTTGTATATATATTCTTTATTTTATTTTTAAAGGAAATATATTATTTCCTTCTTGCCATAATATAGTTAAAATTATAAAAAAAAATGAATAATAATGATTATAATAATAATATCAACATGAACCCTTTGAATAATATACAGAATTTAAATATGCCCATTCAAAACAATGGGAATAAATTTATGAATAATAATGACATTCCTATGGATAATAATAATTCACAACAATTTAATATGACATCAAATAATTTAATTCAGAATAATACTTTTCAAAATGGATATAATGAAAATATTGACTTTTCGAATATAGGGGGTTCTAATGTAAATATTAATCCTATTATGAATAATGACACATTTCATACATATAATAATAATAATAATAATAATGTGGAAAGTTGTTATAATAACTTACAAAGTTATAATAATAATTATAACATACAAGGTTATAATAATAATAACATACAAGATTATAATAATAATAATAATAATAATAACATACAATGTTTTAATAATAATAACATACAAGGTTATAATAACCAACCTAATTTATCAACCGTACCAAATTTTAATTGTACTCCAAATCTTAATTGTACTCCAAATCTTAATTGTACTCCAAATTTTAATTGTACTCCAAATTTTAATTGCACTTCAAATTTATTTTCTCCTGAAAAACAAAATGTGTCCATATTTGGAAGCAGATCAAAGAATACTCCTCTGTTTGGTAATAAAAGCGTAGTAGAAAAAAAAAAAGAAATAAACAATTTTAGACTTAGTGATTATGTTAGTAAAGATAAATCTATTTTTGGTAATAGGCTCAAAGAGGGCAAATCTCTTTTTTCAAATCCACAAAGACAAAATAATATTTCATCATATAATCCAAATCATATGATGATGAATGTAAATAATCAAAATGAAAATGTAGTAGCTAGCGGAAATTCGAATTTTATGAATTTAGGGGGAATCTCAAATAATAATTCAACATCATTTATGTATAACCAAACTAATAATCAAGATATGAACATAAACAAATCTATTAATTATGATATAAATGGAAGGAATAATTTTATGTATAATCAATTTAATAATTCTTCAATTGATCATATAAAAGATCTTGAAATGTACAATAAAAATATAAATAATGTTAATAATGTAGATAATAATAATAATAATAATAATAATAATAATAATAATAATAATCAAATCTTTTGTAACCAATTTAATGCTACTATATCAGGGAATTTACAAAATTATTCCTCACAAATATATGAAAATAATAATCAGCTCATACAAGAAAAAAACCGGAATAATTTATTATCATCCTTCAATGCAACTAACCATATTGTACCAAATTATGATAACTGCTCTCAATATAATAATAATAATAATAATAATAATATTTTATTACATTCAAGAAATTCATCCTTAATTAATCAAAATGATGGAATTAATAACATCATTAATAATAATATGAATAACACGAATCCATTAGTTATGTCAAACAATTTTTCTAATAATAATCATATAAATTCAAACGATCAATTATTCAAACAAGAAAATCAAATATCTAGTAATATGAATATAAATAATATGAATCAAGGAAACACATTAAATAACAACGAAATCCTACTAAATAATAATATGAATGACAATAATTTAAATAACAATGTACAAACAAATAATGATAATGTTGACAATATGTTTAGTCAAACAAAATATACAAATGATGATGAAATGTCATTTGAAAAAGAATATATAGAAAGTATTATAAATGATCAAAAAGTTAAATTCTTTAATGATAACTTTTTAAAATTTTTACAACAAATTACTAATCATAATATTAATAGTTATAATATAAATAGATCTACTATATATGACTTCCCATCTAGCGGACCAGTTAATAATGGCTTGTTCTATATAAATGCTATTGAAGAATGCAGAAAAGCAGAACGCTTTGATGTTTCTGATGATGTTTATCATAAAATTATATCATTAAATCAAACAAATGATATGACAGTTATCAAAAATATTGACAAAAATAAAAAAATAAATCTAAAAGATCTGGATTTGGATATATATTATCCATTATTGCATATAGAAAAAATAAAATTTAGACAAGCAAACCATGAACAAAATATATATGCAGCCAATAATGAAAATTTCCAGCCTGGTAATATACCCCCGAACATATAACAAATATATACATATTTATATATATATATATATATATCTTATAATCATAAATCAGAATTATTTTTATTTTTTCGTTTTATTTTATGTTAATTCTTTAATTCGTCATCAATTCAAAAATTTCTATTTTATTTGATAAAGTTATTTTATAAGTATTATAATTATATTTATAATAATACTAATTGTTATTATTATTACAAATGTTTATTTATTTATATATTATTTATTTATTCATTTATTCATTTATTTATTCATTTATTTATTTATTCATTTATTTATTTATTTATTTATTTATTCATTTATTTATTCATTCATTTATTTATTTATTCATTTATTTATTTATTTACGTATATTTTTTTTTTTTTTTTTTTTTTTTTTTTTTTTTTTTTTTTCACTCAAGCAAAAGTTGAATATCTTTTGCAAAATAAAAACATAATAATTAAAGGGGAAAAAAAGAAATGAAAACTTGGAAAAATATAATATATATATATATATATATATATATATATATATATATTCATTTATCTATAAACACATATATGTGTATATTAATTTTTAAAGTTTAAAAAAGAATAAATATATCATTTAAATATATGAGCAAAAAATCAACAAAAAAAACACTATATATATAATAAAATCAAATCAAATCAAACATATATATACATATATATATATATATATATATATATATATATATTAATTATTTTTAAAGCTATAAAAGACATCATTTTTTCAAATTACTCTTTTTTCAAAAAATGGAAAAATATTTAAGTAAAAATTTTAAGTCACATATATACTTATATATTCTGTCGTCCACATTTTGTTATCTTATTATATATTCTAAATACTATATTACGAACAAAATATTTCGCAGTATATATATGCTTACTATTTCCATTTTTGAAAAAAATGATAGATGTAGGAAACTTTTAAAAAATAGTACCTAAGGGTTAAAAGACGGATATCTCAGGATATTCCTCAAAAAAAAAAAAAAAAAATATATATATATATATATATATACAATATGTGGTATATTATGTCCCTTTGGTAGGACTCATATTTATATAATAACCACAGAACAATAAATCACTTTTAATTAATTATCCATGCATCTACACACACACACAAATTCTTTTAGGAAGCGCGCGGTACAATTTCATCTGCTGATCTAAACCAATTTAAAACATAATTGTAATAAGTAGATGCTGTATTAGATGCTTCTGATATTAACTCATTTACAACTTCATCCTTTCCAATTTCATCGTCATAATATTCATATGAATCCCTATACTTTATCATTATACGAGTTAATTTTCCACATTTTCCTGACATATAATAAGCTATTGTAAATATATCACTATAATCTTCTTCACATAATTTCCCACGATAACTTTTAAAAATTCTAGAAGGATATCCATTAGCTGGAGGAATAGATAAGGAAGAAATATTATTATATCTACCATTTCGATTATTATTTATTATACGATATTCTTGTAATTCATTTCTATGACTTTCTAAAGGATTATATATATGCCCTTCCAAATTATCAAACCATACATCAAATCCTATTATTAATTTTTCTAAATTTTCCATTGTATATAATATTTTGTATAAACCTTGTAATCCTATTTGTGTGAAATCAAAAACAAAATTCCAATACCAATGATCATGATGTAAAGGATAATAACAAACTTCAAATTTTTTTAATAAAGGAAAAGAACAATTTCTAAATATGTGTAACCATTCTAACGTCTGACATCCTATTATTGTTAATTTTTCTAACTTTTCAAATACTGATGGATATAAGGAAAAAGGCTCATGTCTAGGTGTATTATCATTCATAAAATATTCAGGTGATAATAATTCAATTGTTTTCAAACTTGAAAAATTTTGATAAATAATTGCTGCTACTTCATGAATATACATACCATTCTCTACATATATCTTTTCCGATGTATTTAAATGTCTTATATTTCTCATCTGATGTAAATAAAATTGTCTTTTATATATTGGAATGCTAGACCATTTCTCATCTAAATTTAATTTTCTTATATATGTAAATACACCCAATCTATTATTTATAATATCACAACTCATCTTATTTAATAGTTCGCATTTTAATATTGTTTCTAACTTGAGGAAATTTAGGCATTTTACATATACATCTACGGGAAAAGGAAATGATCGCTCATCACAAGAGGGTCTATTATTATAAACATTTTTATTATTATCAACACTTTTATTATTATTATTATCAACACTTTTATTATTATTATTATCAACACTTTTATTATTATTATTATCAACACTTTTATTATTATTAGAAACACTTTTAGTTTGACTTCCCATTTTATTATCCTCTTCTAATCCACATAATACATTTTCTCTGCTTTTATCCTTTTTAGTCTCATCATCATTCATCTTCACTTCGTCGTCCTTCTTTATATGACTGTCATCTTCCATTTTTATTAAAAATACATTTCTCAAATTATTTTTTAACGAATCCCAAAAATTATAAGATTCATTAATTTGAACCCACTCCTTTTCATCAAAGGATTTCTTTTTCATAATATTATTATTTTCTGAATCATTCTCCTTAAAATGATTCTTTTTTATTTCTTCATCATAACATAATGTATTGTGCTCACTGGGAGGCATGGAATCATCAACTTCATTTATTTTTATACTATTTTTTTTATAAGAATTACAATTAACATTAATACTTGAATTCATGTGAATATTAATATCTATATTAATATTATGATTCTTTAGATTATTACTTTTGCTATTTTTACATAAATCCTGATTTTCCATATTATAAAAGGTCTGTAAATATTGATCACAAGAATTATCACAATTATGCTGACCTTTTGAATCTGTGTCATCTTCTTTGTTTTTATTAAATATATTTTTTAATTGTTCGTCATTATATTCTATAATTTTTTTAAGGGAATAATTACTTTTTACATTCCCCATTTCTTTAATATGAACATATGAATTATCATACATATTATTATTTTCTACATTTTTTTTTTTTATATCATAATTACATGGATTTGTATTATTCAGAGATTGATTATCATCATTCACTTCTTTACATAATTTATTACAATCTTTAAAATTTTTTCCATTTAATACATTCGTTTCATTACAACAATTCGTTAATTTTTCTGTATCTTCTTTTTTCATGTCATTAATTTGTTCATTAAAACATTTGTATGACGAACAACTTACATTTTCTATATCATTTAATTTATTCATCTTTTTCTTAACCTCTTTATTTATATAATAATTGATCTTCTCATTAGATGACATACTTACATCTGGAGTTATATATTGCTTCATTAATTTGGATCTTTTTTTCTTTTCTTTTTTAATTTCGTTAGATTTTTGTTTTGAACAATTTATATTCAAATATTTTAATATATTCTTCTCTTCTCTCTTATTGCCACTACTATTACTATTTTTTATATTATTCATATCATCTATTTTACATTTCCTTATTATTTTTTCTTTTATGCTTTCTATTGTGTTTTCCTCTTTTTTATTATCATTACTAGGTGTTATGTTGTGGAAATTTCCTAATAATTTTATATTTACATTTTTATTATTTTCTTCAAAAGAACACACACAAGTATTAGTTAACTTTTTTTTATTTTCCACTTCATTTTTTAATTTTATCTCTTGTCTACTACTAGCCATTTTTCTTTTTTTTTTTTAAATAAATTGCATATTACCAATCACATTTGAAAGAATAATAAAAAAAAAAAAAAAAGTATATAATTGGTAATAATATTATTTTAATTTTTTGTACTAAAAAGAATTATTAACATAAAAACGTAAAAGTATATTATATATATATATATATATATATATATGAAAGAATGGGATCAAAAATGTATAAATCATATAAGATTAATTAATACATAAGATATAATTTGTTTATTAAAAGTTTTTAAAATAGAAAAAAAAAAATAAATAAATAAAATAAAATAAAATAAAATAAAAAAAAAAATAAATAAAAAATAAAAAAATAATTAACTATATATTGTATTATATTATATATATATATATATATATATATATATATAATTTACATGGAAAAAAAAAAAAAAAGTAAAAAGATTGTTTGAAAAAAATATAGACAATTTGATATTAATATATATTTGTATATATTCATTTAAATATTTCGTTAAGAAAATAATACAAAGCTACATAGTAACCAACATAAAAAATATTCTTTTGTATGAATATATTGATCAATTTTCTCCAGTTTTCTACTGGATATAAATCTTAAGGTTAAAGTTTATCTTATAAATTATACATATTAATATATATATATATATATATATATATATATATATATATATATATTTTTCATTTAAAAATCATATATACATAATATATAAATGTTATATATACATATATTCTATATATTTTTATATACATATAATATGAAAAAAAAAAAAAAAAAAAAATGGGAATATATATTTTCCTTAAGAGAAAAATATATATATATATATATATATATCTTCTTTTACATTTCCATTTATAGTATTATTTAAAATATATTATGTATGTTATATGTTCCAATACAATTATGATTAAATCAGTTCTACCGCATCAGTAATACCACTGAATTCCCTTACATTTACAAGTTCTCTAAATTTTTGATAAAATTTATCATACTTATAGAACATTTTTACTTTCTTTGATATCAAAAATCGAGGCGCAACCTTTTTCCCATAAACCTTAAATATAAATGTGTAGAAATATATATATATATATATATATATATATATATATATATTTGTGTACTCATATTTTTATTTATATTTACTTATTTACCAACAATCACTTTTTTGTTACATTTGTATTAATCATGCATAATTACCTTTTCAAATATGGAAAAATCATTTAATCCATACAATGCTTCTAAATGTAACTTCCTCACACTCTTCGTTATTAAAAGAACAAAATTCTTGTACTCAACAAATTCTACATCAATTTTAAATAGAAAATTTTGTAGGGTAGTAAAATTTTGAGGTTCTGTTAATAAATTATTGAAATAAAAAATTAGAAAAACATACTTATGTTATAATTTATTGAACATGATGACAATAATAGTAATAGTAATTATTATTATTATATGTACATGTATGTTGTGTCTTTTTTTATTTTTTTATTTTTTTATTTTTATGTTTTATTATTTGTTCTCTTACTATTTAATAGTGTATATTTCAATGCATGTATAACAGAGTCTCTATTAGAAATAGCACTCAATTCTTTATTTAAGTCATTGTATAACACATGTGTTTTTTTATTCCCATTCTTATTAACATATGAAGTTTTATGCATCTCTTCTTTGATTATATTTGTTTTTAATGCTACATCTTTACTTTCTAAATTGAGGGCCTTTAAATTTAATTCATGTTCTAAAAGAGGATTTTTTTCTTCTTTTTTTTTCTCATCTATAACATTCAAGTAATCCTTCTTTTTTATATGATCATAAAAGATTTTGTCATTTTTGAGTGGTTCATTTTTAAAAGCCTTTTTATTTTCTACATTATCAACCTTATTCAGAAATGATTTATCTTTAAAAGTATAATTATCATTCAAATTGTTTTTAGAAAATGATTTATCTCTTTTATGATGATGACAATTATTATTATTTGTTTCTATATTTTCAGATATTAATAACTTCTTATATGATAGATTTTCCTCAATTGTATCTATAAAAATTTCTTTCTTCTCCTTAGAAGTGTTTTTATTTATATGATGAATGTCCTCTAAATTATTTTTATTTTCATGTTTATTTATGTCCTCAAAATTCGATATATTGTTTATATAATTCTCTTTATATTTATTCTTCAATTGATTCGAATATCCAGACTCCTTATCGATATCATCATTCCAAATATGCATACATTTGTTATCATAAGGAATGACATTATTATTATGATGATTAATATATTTATTTTTTATATCATTTTTATTCCGCATTCCTATATATTCACTGGTATATTGGTAATTCTCCTTATTTACACCCACGTCATTGTATTTGTTATCTTTTGTATATTCTTTGGATTTATGTCTTTGATTGTATCTCTTATGACTAAACATATTTTCCTTTTGCTCATCTGAAACATTAAAAGTTTTTTTTTTAAATTAATCAAAATATATATATATATATATATATATAATTATTTTTATGAGTGCTTTCATATCTATTTTTAATTAACGTTTTATCATATATAACAATTTACTTCATGTTATATTATATCAATTTTTTATATCTTACTTAATTTTCTCATAGAATAGGAGGAATTTTCTTTTATATTTTCAAAAATTGTTGCATCATTACTGTAATGTATATAATATATATATATATATATATATAAATATATTTATATTTATATTTATATATAGTGCAAATACTCATTATATTATTCATCTATAATATAACCTATTGTTTATCCTATCATTTGAAATAAATCTCATTTTATTTGTATGAAAATGCTTATTATAATGCTCTAAAGTATCGTCATTTTTTAGAATATCAGATTTGTTAAAAACGATTTCTATAAATAAAGTTGGCATGTATATATGGTTATATATATATAAAGAAACATATCACATAAAGATATAACAAATAATGATATAAAACAAAATATTTAATATTTTCCATATAAAATGGTTATCTTTGTTGATATCGTTTCATGTAGAATAAATAATACGACGTAGGTATAAGCATATTACTAATGAGTATTCATGTATATACGTCTCAACAATTAATATATGTTAATATATATATATATATATATATATATATATTTTTATTTATTTATTCTTTTATACTTTTTAAAATATATATTTGATAGATATAAAGCTTTTTCAAAAACTCATTCAACATATATCTTGACTCAAACATTTTTTCACAATTAAAAGTAACATTTTTTATATGGTTTGATAAAATAGAGACAGTAGATTCTATTTCAGGATATTTACTTTTTACCTTCCTTAAATATTTCATAATTTTCATTATCTTTTCATATTTGTTTAAAATATCTTTTTCCATATTTTTACAATTTGATGGATTACTGCTTTTTAAGTATTCAAGATTTATTGAAGGGGAGTCGTTTTTCTCCATATGCTTATTTAAAATAATAGACCTATCAGTCTACAAAAATTGAGGGGGAAAAGGTATATAACATAATATATCTTATATTTTTCATTAATATATATATATATATATATATATATATATATATATATATATATATATTATATATTATATATTATATTTTCTTATTTTTTATTTTTGTGTATATATCATTTACTAATTATTCTTAACCAAATTACGTCTATAATCCTTTTCCACGTTATGCTGATTATATTCAGAAAAGTTGGCATGTTCTCTTTTTTCCTTTTCATGATTATTATGTTTCAGATTTTGAATAAGGGAAGTATGAGATTTTTTGTTAGTTATATTATCTTCATCCGTATGATTAATGAATTGTTTGATATATGTTCTTTTATATTTATCATGTATATATTTATTTTGGTTATGAACATAATTCCTATGATTTATATATGGAATATCATTTTTATGATTATGACAATCTTTATTTTGTTTATCCATATTTTCATAATAACAATTATTCTCATTATTCTCATTATTATTCTCATTATTATTATTATATATATAATTTGTTATATTATCATATATATTAATTTTATCCAATAAATTAGTATCATATGTAATTCTCTGAGAAAAGTTAAAAGATTTGTTATCATCCTTTGGATAGGAATATACCGAACTACCTGAGTAATAATTATTATCTGAGTTTGATGATTCATGGTCAGAATATGATATATCAGCATAACTATTTTTTCCCTTATTTTTCTTATGTTCTAATATATTTATAAAACCTTTTTTAAAATTATTACAATAATTATTACGATCATATATATCATCCCTTTGTTCATATATATTATTATTATTATTATTATTATTATAATTATCATATTCATCATTTTTATTCTGATATATATTATTATCGTAATAGTATTTTTTGTTTTTCATATTATCATGAGGTATTTCCATCTGATATCTTTTCTCATCCTCCATAAGATTCTTCCTATGTAAACATCTCATAAGGTTTTCCTTATTTTCCATAATTTCTTCCAAGTTATAATTAATTTCCAAGTTAAGGTCAAGATAATTTTTGTCATGCTTACAGTTCTTTAATAATATATCATAATTAATGAAAAAAGGAATGTCCTTATTTATACTTTTCCTTAAAGGGAAAAAGTCATTTTGCTTTAATCCATCAACCATCTTTCTATTTAAAAACTCTCCTTCATTATAAGTGTTCTTATCATTTATATGAACACTTATATGACCTTTCTTTTTTAAAGGAGAAAAATTTTGAATACAATTTGAAATACTACCTTGTTAAAATATATACATAAATATATATAAATATATATAAATATATATATATATATATATATATATATATATATATATATATATATATGTAATTATAATGACATATCTTTGTTTTTTTTTTTTTTATTAACCTATACCTAGTTACATACATTTAGGCATATTTTATATTTAGGATTACAAAGAAAAAAGAACGAATTGGAGAAAAATTAAAAAAAAGACAAACCCTTATAAAAAATTAGAATATCATATATATATATATATATATATATATATGTGCTTTATTAAATAATATATATTTTTTTATTAAAAATTCTGAAAATTTTCTATTACCAAAACATTTAACTATATTACATATATAAAATATATATGTTTGATTATAGAGATATTTCCATAATATTTATATTACCATATTATAAAAGTATTTAATTTGTTATTATCAGTTATTTTTATATTTCACACACATATACTTTTACATATATAAATATATATATATATATATTATATATATAGTAATATGGTTACGTACAAACGAAAAAAGATAAAATGATAAAAAGATAAATATATATATATATATATATATATATATATATATATATATATATATATATATTTATATATAATATTTTAATATATTAAAAGTATGTCTAAATTTCGTAAAAATAAATAAAATCATTTGTAATATATCGATAATATATATATGTATTATATATATTATGCAAATAATATATTATAGAAGATATACGTATAAATGCCACAAATATATATATGTATTCATATATATATATATATATATATATATAAACACAAATGTCTAAATTTTGTGAATATAATGAAATATGATTGTAAACATATTTACAATAAAAAAATTAAAAAACTACTACTACATACTACATAGAAAAATACATAATGCCACATAGAAAAATATAATAAAACATATATATTTATTTTTTATGAATAAAAAAAAATATATGTTTTGGGAAAATATATGATTCCCCCATAAAATATATATAGATCTCTACATAATAAGAACTACGAAATATATAAATATATAAATATATAAATATATATATATATATATATATATATAATATATATACATATATATATTATATATAATTTTTTCGTATTATAAAAAAATAATACGTTAAAAATGCGTTTATTTTTTTCCTCTAGCTTGTTCATTTCTCTTTTTATTTTCCTCTAATTTTTTTTTGATTTTATTCAATTCTTCTTCTGTTGGGAAATCTTCTTTTTTTCTTCTCTTATTTTTATTTTTGTTTTTCATTTCAATATTAGTTAAGAGATTGGTAATTTTGAGATTTCTTCTTTCTTCGTTATTTCTGATGGCAACAATTAATTCTTCAAGTGAATCTTGTTTTTTTCTTTTGGATTTTTTCTTATCGTCATTTTTGGATATTTCAGATTGTTCTTTCTTTAGGAGACTTTCGTATTTGCCTATGATTTTTTCGACATTTTCTAATGATTTCTCATATTGTTCTGTCTTAACGATTTCTCCATCAGCAAAAGATTTCTCAAATATACCAATAAAACGATTTAAATCTGTAGATTCGCTAAAAGGTATAAATTCCAATATATTGTTCAAATCACCATGAAACCTTTCATAGAAATACATCAAGTCTTCTTTCTCTTCAGCACTACCTTTGTAAAAACTCTCATATTTCTGAATGTCCTTGACATTAATACGAGAATGAAATAATCTTGGTTCATAATAAGTTTGGAATTCATCCAAGTCCTTATCTAAACCATAAAAATCATAATTCTCTCTTAATACAGGATTCTTCAATATTTCGTATGCCTTCTGTATTTGTAAGAACATTTCCTTACATTTCTCTAATGTCATCTCTTCTTCAGCGACATTACTACAGTTTGTGCTACCTTCTTCTTGATTCCTTTCTTGATCCTTCAACTCTTCAACAACAACTACGTGATTCTCAGCAAATTCTGAATTTGCAACATTTACAGAATTTTCAGAGTTAGGTGTATTTTCAGGAGTCGGACAATCTTCAGGAATTCTAGAACGTTCAGCACTTTCTGAATTTTCAGAAATTTCTGAGTTTCCAAAATTTTCTGAGTTTCCAGCATTTTCTAAGTTTCCAGAATTTTCTGAATTTCCAGAATTTTCAGACTGTTCAGCCTTTTCAACCTTTTCAGCCTTTTCAACCTTTTCAATCTTTTCAGACTGTTCAGCCTTCTCAGCATTTTCAGAATTTCCGGAATTTACACCATTTCCGTTATTCTGATTCTCCGTTTTAGCTGTGTTTCCACTACCTATCACAACTTCAGATGACACAGCCACACCATTCTGCTCTTGATTCGTAGCATCCTTTGAATCCTTAGCATCACCAGATTTCTTGAAGTTTGTTAAAAACTTATCTGGATGGTACTTCAGCGCCAAAATTCGATAAGCTTTGGTGATCTCCTTGATGCCAGCTCGTCTGTTAACTCCTAGGATTTCATAAAGATCTACATCCTGTTTGCTGCTCATTTTGAGGAAAATAGAAGCAACAATTCTTTCTTTCTTTGGTGGCAATAATTCAGAAGAAAAGGGGAAAATAAAAGATATAATAATATATATATATATTAAATATATATAATAATTATATATATGTGAAAAAAAAAAAAAAAAAAAAAAAAAAAATATTAAAAATATATAAAAAATATATATAAAAAAAAAAATATATTTATTTTTATAAAAAAAAAAAAAAAAAAAAAAAATAAAAAAAAAATAAAATATTAA
>NC_033659.1:2925846-2929526 GCF_001601855.1 Plasmodium reichenowi | reverse complement strand
TATATATATATATATATATATATATATAATATATATTTTATATTGTATGTTATTTTTATATATATTTCATCATATTATAAATTTAAACCTTATAAGATAAATTAATATTATATAAAATAATTTATTATTGGGTATGTATTTCAAAGTTAAAGCCTTATTTTTTTCTAAATCATCAAAGAATTTATTATAATGAAATATATATTATTTATAAATATATAATAATTATTATATATAATTAAAAAATATAAAATAAAAAGGAAAAAATAAAAAATTTCATTATTCAAAGCAAAAGCTTTTATTAAATGATATATATATATATATATATATAAATATATATATTTTAGAATTTATTTCCAATGAAAAATAAAAGAAAAAAAAGAAATGTATTTTTTTTTCATATATTAGGGTTTGAAAAATAGTGATTATATATTCATATAATAAAAACTTATATTAACACTTATAAATATAATAGTCACATAAAAGGAAAATTATAAAACTTCAAAATGTGTCAATATTTCATGAATTGTTCCACATATATTTCCCCTTCACATAAAAAAATTAAAATAAAAATAAAAACAAATAAATGTAAACGATTTTGTTTTTAATGTATGGGAATAAATTAGTCTATATATACAAATATATATTCAATTATATATATATATATATATATATATATATATTTTTTAAATAATATACTATGTTTATATAATATTAAAATATATACATATATTCATACACTACAATTTCTACAGCATATATATAAATATACAATTCCTATTTGTATAAAGAAAAAAATATATTTAAAATAAAAATAAAAATCTAAGAATGATTTTATATATATGTGTAACTATTTTCGTTAAGACAATTGAAACCATTACAATAAAAAATTATAATTTCAACTGGTATGTTTTAATATGTTTATCCTGAAAAAATAAAATTGTGCGTATGATTTTACTTAAAAAAATTCAAATTTTTTTTATTTCATTTTCAATTTAATTTATTTTTATTTATTTATTTATCTTAATTTAAAAAACAGGAAAGAATTAAGCTACGAAAATATTAAGTATATTTTATATACAAATGTATATATATATATATATATATATATATATTAAAGATATTATATATAATATAAAATTTATTTTATATATTTATATCATTTTATATTATTACCATTGTGGGGGGGAAAATATAAATGTTCATTATTTTCATCTTTCCCTTAATTTTTTATCACATATATATATATATATATATATATATATATATATAATAAATAAAAATTATATATATGTTTCCAAATGATAATGATTTATCTTCATTAAAATAAATATAAATAAATAAATATATAAAATTATATTTTTTTATATATTTATTTACTTTAAAAAAAAAAAATGAGTAGAAAAACTTAATTTTTTGCTTGTTGAAAACAATGAATGATAACAATTTTTTTGAAGACTTGTACGAATTACATTTTGAGGATTTTTTAAAAAATTTTATCAACATATTATTTTCCTCTAAAGAATATGGAAATAATAATAACGATGATGTAGATAAAACCCATATATATGAAAATAATAATTATATATTAAAAAACAATGACATAAAAAAGAGCCGCTTATCTTTTATAGCAAATCATATTATAAATAATAAAGAAAATGTAAAATTATATAGAAGAATATATTGGCCTTTATTATTAGGTATATATAAAGCAGAAAACTTGGAAGATTTAGTCAAAGATATTCAAAAAAAACGACATTTATATTTACAAGATAAAGAAGAATATATTATTAAACCAATAAACTTAAATATTCAAAAATTAGATCCACAAATATTCCATCCATTGTCATCAGATGATAAAAACCCATGGACATTAAAACAAAAAAATCAAGAATTGAAAGAAGAAATCAAACAAGATATTCTAAGAACATATTCTGAAAAAAAAATTTTCCAAAATGAAGAAATTAGAGATATATTAAATACTATTTTATTTATATGGGCAAAAAAAAATCCAGACATATCTTATAAACAAGGAATGAATGAAATACTAGCCATTTTTTTCATTGTTAATTACCGTGAACACCTTCATAATAATAATAATTATTATGAATACGAAAAAGAACTGTTTTATAAAGAATTCTCTAATATTTTTGACAAAGAATTTATTGAAGCAGATACATACATCATATTTGATCATTTTATGAATATGGGATTAAAATATTTATTTACTTCTATGGAGGAAAAAAAAAACTCAACAAATAAAAATACATGTAAAACCGTTCTCTTACATAAATGTACATATATATTTCATAAGTTATTAAAAAATTCGGATAAATTATTATACAACCATTTAATATCATTAAGTATTGAGCCACAAATATTTCTCCTCCGATGGATACGTCTCTTTTATTGTAGAGAATTTCCTATTGACGACACGGTTATCCTATGGGATAACTTTTTTGCAGGTACACTAAAATTAAAATATATACAAACAGATAAATCAATCAATAAATTAATATATATATATATATATATATATATATATATATATATATATATATGTATATATATATATACGTGTTGTTGTTTTTTTTTTTTTTTCCAGATTCCTATCTTAAAAATTGCAATGAACACTTCAACGTCGATTTTAAAGGCGACAATATCGAGATTGCTCACATGATATGCAGAATTTTTCCTATGGTGGATTATTTTGCTATTTCTATGATTCTGTTTATTAGGTCCTTCTTATTAGAGAGTGATGAAAATTATTGCTTGAAGAGGCTGTTTAAATACCCTCCTGTAGAAAATATAAAAATTTTAATCGATTTGTCCTTTAAAATCAAACATAGAAATGAGAAAAAAGAAAAACATACAAAAAAAGAAGAACCTCATATTATTCACAATAATAATTTAATTAAAAAAGAAGATATATTTAATTCATCATTTAACAATAATAATAGTATAACTGATGAATTAAATAAGCATAACATAAACAATAACATAAACAATAATAATGATATGAAAAACGAATATAAGGATAAACACAACCACCATTCAAATGTCCATATTTTATCTTACAACAAGATATTACCAAATGTACATAAAATTAATAACATAGCTTATATAAATAAAAAACTATTAAAAGTTATTCATAATTTAAACAATTTGTATACATATAATATGTTAAATGAACAACATTATAAAATTGAATTACAACAAAATATATTTATTCTGAATGAAATTTATAATGAGCTTAAAGGCATGCAACACTCATATGATGATACTGTATCAGAAAATATACAGTTGGATAAGACGAATGATCTACCCTCCATATACTTGGGTTGACTATTTTACCCATGTTAACAAACATTAAAACGTTTAGGAAAATATGAAAGGATAGAAATATATAAATACATATGTATATATATATATATTAACATAATATATGATAATGTGGATGTAATAATATATAAAAATATGTAGACATGACATAAATATAAATAAATAAATAAATAAATAAATAAATATATATATATATATATATATATATATATATATATATATATATAGATAATCTTAATACGTTTCCAATTTATGGACTTATTTTATTTTATTTTTTATTTTATTTTTGTTATTTTATTACTGTCTATGATCTATTCATAAATCAGTAACTAGCCATTTCT
>NC_033659.1:2922538-2925746 GCF_001601855.1 Plasmodium reichenowi | reverse complement strand
TATATATATATATATATATATATATATATATATATATATACATATATATGATATAATATGGATATTATCATACTACAAAATGGATGATATATAATCATATAAGCAAACCATTAAAATTATTTATTTGGATGTTCATTTTTTTTTATTAAAACGTAAAAGTTTTTAAGTTCCGAATTCGTTGGTTTTATGATATGCGAATACACTTTTAACGGTCATCTATAACATAATGATATATATTAAAAACTAAATAAAATTGTTTTACTTCTTTTTTATTTTTTCCCTTAAATGCTTCATAAAAATATGTATGATTTCGAAGGTTATAAAAGATTAATTGTAAAGATTGCTTTCATTGCAAGTACCATGACATTTTGTTTTTCCCTTTTATTATATATTGTGATAAGTTTAATACCACACAGGCAAAATGAAAACTATGCCGATGTAAACTTAAATACAGAAGAAGATAACATAATTATAACATATTTATATTTAAAAAAAAAATCCTCCTCGTCATTTTTATGTAAAGAAAAGAAAAATGAGGAGGTCACACATAATGAAGATTTAATAGAAGACAATAAAAATGAAATGGAAGACAAGGACAACAATATAAAAAACGAAGACGATATTAACAACAGTGTAAATAAAGAAAAGGAAAACAACATAAAAATAATAATAAATTAAGAAAAAAATAAAAAAGAAAAGAAAAGAGAGTAATATGTTATAATTATTTTTAATTTTAATTGTGTTTGTTAAAAGTTGGTTAAATGTTATGTGTTTCTTTATATTTATTTTTTTGTATTTCATTTTTTGATGAATAAAAATGTGAAAACAAAACTTTTTATTCATCACATTAAAAATATGCCATTATAAATGATGCATATTTTAAATACTACTAATTATCAAAATATGTAAATATATCACAATATTGATAATTTAAATAAAAATATATATATATATATATATATATATTTTAATTATAAAACTACATATATATTTAATTATATATAAATATATATATATATATATATATATATATATATATATATTTTAATTATAAAACTACATATTTATTTAATTATATATAAATATATATATATATATATTTATATTTTAATCATAAAACTACATATTTATTGAATCATAGACATATATATATATATATATATATATATATATATAATATGTATGATAATAATTTAATAAAAAAAAAAATATTAAACAAATAAAATACTTCATTTTTTTTTTGAAATGCCAAATAATGAACAAATATATATATATATATATATATATATATATATATATATATATACATATTTATAATTATTGAACATACTAAAAAATATTAAAAAAAAAAAATAATAATAATTATTATTATTATTATCCTAATAATAATAATATAATAATAATATAATTATAATATAATTATAATATAATTATAATAATAATTTAATTATAATAATAAAATAATGAAAATAAAAAAAAAAATTCGTAAAAATATTTGAGTTTTATTAAAACTTACTTATATAATGTATGTCATAATCCAAAGTCTTCCCTGCCAAAAAGGGGACTACACCATTATATTCTTTTGGTAATTTAAATGGATGTTTTTGCACATATATGTAATATTTTGCCAATTTTTTTTCTCCTAAATTTAGAAAGAGGGAAGCATTTTTTGAGGTAAAATTTTCCATCTTATCTATTGCATCGAATTTGTTGAATATATGAGCAACATAATTTATTAAAAATGGTTGTGTGTATATTCCTGGTTTATAGTAGGGTTTGCGCTTCATAACTTTGTAATGAGGTGCTGAATCCGAACCCAAAAAGACTCTTGGAAAATCATCTTTTATAACATTTTGTAAAGCAATTTTATCTTCTAATAATTTTGGTAATGGCTTACAATAATGATATGTATTTTTTATATATTTTTCAATAGATGTGTTATCTATTGCATGATCATATATATCCATATTAACAACATCATCTATAGTTAAATATAAATGATGAGGTGTTATGGAACCTGCTACATTTGGAAATTGTTTAATAACATTTATCGATTCGCTTGACGATATATGTTCTAAAACAATATTCAAACCTGGAAACTTTACAGCTAAATCATGTATATGCGGTAAATACCTTTCCTCAGCATATAATGGATTTATATTTGGTTCCTCACAATGGATATGTATACTCTTATTTAATTTTTCTAGTGCATGAAATACCTTATAATAAGGTTCTAGGCTAGTAATGCCATCACTAGAATTGGTGGTTACATTACTAGGATATATTTTTACGCCTTGTAAATTACACTTATAGTAATTACTTAATATATCGTTTTCATCCGTATTCTTATTCAAATACAAGGTCATTAAATATTCTATATCATCATCACGACTTTTCAGTTGATATAAATATTTTTGTGCATCATTACAAGTACTTATAATAGGATTCGTGTTCGGCATCACTAAAACACGATTACATCCGCCTCTTCTAATGGAATTTACGGTAAAATCCAGCATATCGTCTTGCCTTAAGTGACAGTGCATGTCATCAGCTAAAGGAATACAAAAATGATTTTTCATTTTGTAATAATAAAAGAAAAATAAAGAAAGAAATATAATCTTACTCAAAGTAAGTTTTATATAAATAAATAAAAAAAAAAAAAATATATATATATATATATATGTTCAAATTGGTATATTCTCAAAAATATAAAACGGTATATTTATATCAAATATTATATATGAAATTAATTATATTCAATATATATGAAAAAATAAGTTCATGTCCTTATTATAAAAAAAAAAAAAAAAAAAAATATATATATATATATATATAATTAAATTATACTTATAAGAAAGAAAAGTATTCCAAAGAAATAAATTTATATGTTTTATTAAGCTAAAAATAGGGGAAAATATATATATAATATATTTTACAGTATTTTGTATTTTTTACTTTATTTTTTTTTGTAGCAGTAAAAAAAAATATAGTATTTATATAGAATATTGTTATATGTTTTTTAAAGTATTTTTTTGTTGTAGGTTACTTTATTATATTTAATATTTTTAAATAAAATATTTTATTATAATAATTTTTCTTTTAAGGAAAAAAAAAAAAAAAAAAAAAATATATATATATATATATTTATTTATATGTATGTTACATTTTAAATTGCAAAATTATTAAAAAAATAATATTATTAAATATT
>NC_033659.1:2919304-2920825 GCF_001601855.1 Plasmodium reichenowi | reverse complement strand
TATGTTTAAATAAATTTTTTTTTTTTTTTTTTTTTTTTTTTTTTTTGTTATATCTTGTTTTATTTAATTAGAGCAACTCTAAAGCAAAAGAAGAAGAAGAAATAAAGAGATTAGAAGAACAAGACAAGAAAATAGATATGAGAAATGTTGATGAAGTTATTAACAAGACAGACGATAAATTAAAACAATGTGCAATGAAAGCTTTTTATAATACCGAAATAAATGAGAAACAAAATCCAGATATTAAAAAAGAATATGACATAATGCAAAAAATTGAAAAAACCTTTGATGAAATTGAAGATGATAATTATCCAGAAGATAAATTAACTATAACAAATATTTATGAAAAAATTAAAACAATGAAAATCGATAACAAACCAAAAAAAAATCCTTTTACAGATACGGCAAAGTCACTGCTAAAGGTAAAAATTAAATAAAATAAAAATAAAAATTAATAATATATGTAATAATATATTTTTTTTTACAGTATAAAGGATTGCTACACATGCCCTTTGAAAAAGGACCACTGCTAAATAATAATACGTAATAAAAAAAAAAAAAAAAAAAAATATATATATATATATATATATATATATATATATTTATATATATAAATACATTTATATGTTTGTTCATATTTTTATTGTGTCTTATATCCAATTTATATATTTTTACATATAAACACATATTATCTATATATATATTTTTTTTAGTTTTGATTGGAGAGAATCTCTGGAATATATAGAATTGAATATACCAATATATGATGGTAAATCAAATAATACACACACACATATATATTTATATATATATATATATATATATTTCATTAAATAGAAATATATTATTTTATTTTATTTTATTTTACTTTATTTTTATAAAGAAACCAGTTGTGAAGATATATCTTTTAATTTCAAAAATGATTATATAAAGCTTGAAATAAACAAGGGCAACACAAAAGAAATATTACTAGATAACATGGTACGCATTATAAGAAAAAAGAAAAAAAAAAGTATAATTCGTAATTAATGCATATATGTATAATTTATTCAACATATATATATTTTTTTTTCTTATTTCCTTTTAGCTGTGCGGAAAAATAAGTTATCCAGATGCCTACTGGGTTATAAGCAATGAATATAAAGAAAATAAAAAATACATAAATTTGATTATACCTAAATTAAGTGGTTATTATTATATATGGGAAAAGCTTTTACAAGACGGAAAAGAAACATGACAAATATAAAATATAAAATATATTATATATATATATATATGTATATTTCCTTTTTATTAGTTTTAATTTTTTTTTTTTCTTATATAAATAAATTTTGATTTTTTTCTTTTTTAAATTTTTATGTGATCATAAATTAGTCTAATATTATATTTTTTTAAGAATCATAAAATAATATATATATATATATATATATAACAAATAAAAAGGAAAAATAAAGTGGTATAAAAAATTGTAGTCACAAAAAAATAAAATAAATTAACAAACAAATAAACAAGGATATAAAC
>NC_033659.1:2915771-2918930 GCF_001601855.1 Plasmodium reichenowi | reverse complement strand
TGTAAAAAAAAAAAAAAAAAAAAAAAAAAAAGGATAATAATGATAATAATAATAGATATTTATATATCTAAACATTTATATATCTAAATATTTATATATTTATATATTTATATATCTAAATATTTATATATTTATATATTTATATATCTAAATATTTATATATTTATATATTTATATATTTATATGTTGCTTTTATTTTTCGTTTAATATATCTGATAAACGATGATTTAAATATTCATCATAATCAAATGTTCTCTTTTTATTAAATTTATCTTTATTTTTTGTTTCTTTCCATTTTGTATTTTTGCATTGTGTTATATTATTCTTGTTATTTTCCTTCTTGAGTTCCATTTTTAACCATTCCAATGTATCTAGAAAAGGTGGTGGTGTGTCTTGTATAGGTAATTGTATATTTGAATGTTTTGGAAAATTATCTGGATTCATTAGTTCTTGAGAAAATGGATCAAGTGATTTATTTTTTTGTATTTGTTCACTAAGAACATCTTCATCAATATTATGTATAGGTGGTCCTCCTTCCATTTTTTGTCGAGTTTGCAAATATTTATATTTATCAATAGCTGGCCATAAATTTTTAATTTCTTGTTCTTCCTCTTGAAATGTAAAATCGGTATCTTTTATAATCATTTCCCTAAATTTCCTTAATATTTTTTTAATATTTTTAATTCCATATAAAAGAACATTTTTTGGTAACATTCTACAATCTGTCCATATTTCTACAACTAACATTTGTTTTGGATCTGTAAATTCACATCTGTCTTCACACCAGAATTTTGTAGCAATTTTATGAACAGTTAATCTTATCATTCTACATGCACCAAAACTAGAACTAATAGGCATATAATTTTTATTTACTACTTCCTTAATTTCTCTTTTTTTCATACAATCATTATCTGATCCTCGTTCTCTTTTATATAATCCTTTATCATATGTTAACCAATGTCCTTTACCATATTCTATCTTTATAGATATATCTATAAATCCATCTTCTTTTATCGTACATATATAATGTTCTTTATTTATTATTTTTAAATGTGAAGGTAACGGTATCATACCAGCAACTAACATTAAAGGTCCTTTAAAAATTAATCTAATATTAGACTCTAAATTTATTTCTTTACTATATATACATACATCAGATATATTTAATGCGATTTCTAATAAATCTTCTTGTACATTATTTATTTTAGTATCTTCATTCATATTATGAACTTTTATAGCGACGATAGCATATCCATAAATCTGAGTTTGACAAACATATTTTATTAAAGAACCAAATGTATGTCCATCTGTTATATTTAAAGGTCCCAAATAAAATTTCTGATATAATTTACCATTTTGTGGATATTTTATTATATCAGTCGCTTCTTCAATCTTTATAAAATTCGGTCCAAAATCATCTTTATCTATAAAAATTTCTTTATGTATATTTGTATTTAATATTTTCTCAGAACATTTATTGTCTATTATATTCATATCATATTTATCATTATCATTTCCTTTTAATTGCATCTCTATATTCCTTTTTCTTAATCTTTCTTCTCTTTCTTTCCTTTTTTCATAAAAATCTCCATAATTACCAAAATATTGAGCATCACCATAACCTAATCCTAACCTATCTCTACCAATACCAAAACGAGGAAAAAATAAAAAAGGATAAAATTTTCCCGTCTCGTCATTTTCATTTACATTCACTTTATTAAAATAATCAAATAATTTTTTATATATTGGATAATGATTCACATTAAAATCGATAGCTCGAAAACTTCCCCAGTATTCAATGGGCATTCTTTTCATTTTCGGTTCTACCAGAGGTCTCAAAGTTTTTATATCATATCGTTCGTTATGATAATTATTATATACATTATATATATTATCATCACCATAAAAATTACTACTACTATTACTATTACTATTAATATTACTACTACTATTACTATTATTATTACTACTACTATTACTATTATTATTACTACTACTATTACTATTAATATTACTACTACTATTACTATTACTATTACTATTATTACCACAATTATTATCATCCTCATCACCATAAACTATGGTATCTCTCCATTCACCCCTATTCAACAGAACCCAATTTTTCCATGTATATAACTCACCCTCGAAAAAACCTTTCTTCTTCAAAAATAAAAACTCCTGAACATTTATCATACGATTGTCAAGATCATCATCATCATTAATACTATCACCATACTCATCGTTCTTCCCTTCCATTCTTTTCCTTAATTTAATTTTCCTTTTCTCCTCATCACGTAATTTCTTCAAAAAATAAAGGAAAAAATAATAATAATTATGAATTTTTAAATTATCATTTTTATATTTATAATCTAATATTATATTTGTTAATCCATCAGGCGTTCGAAAGGTCTCCTCAGGAAATTTAGGTTCATAACCACTAGCTCTATTATTATTTATTTGTTCAAGGTATTCTTTTATTTCTTCATCCTTCACATGATATTTTTTAATAAAATTTTTTTTTTGAAATATTTTATAATTATCATTTATATGTATAAACTCTTTATCATTGTCAGTGGAATGAACAATATATTTCTTTAATGATTCTCTTCTTATATTTTTTTCTTCTTTATTTTTATTTAAAATCAATTTTATCTTTCCTCTTTTATTTTTCCTTTCAAACATTAACAATTTTCCAGCACTGGAAATATATGAAGATTTAAAAATATGTACACATTTATATATTACTATTATTGTATGTAACCATAAAGAAATAAAAACGAGAAACGGCATATTACATAAGTAAAACTATATATGTAAAGATGTTTGACAAAAGAAATATACTCATATATATAAAAAAAAAAAAAAAAAAAAATTAAAGCAAAGAAAAGAAAAAAAAAGAAAAAAAAAAAAAGATTTTTATAGAATACTTATCCTATTCGTGTATTAATCACTATCAATTTGATTATATCTTTAAATGATTAAATTTTTACTTTTTTATTTTTGATACTTATGACCCTAAAATATCTTGAACTACCATTTAATTTTAACAAAAAAAAAAAAAAAAAAAAAAAAAAAACACATCATTTTTTATTAATTTTTTATAAATAAAAAATATAAAAATATTAAAAAATATATATATATATATATATATATATATTT
>NC_033659.1:2913784-2915671 GCF_001601855.1 Plasmodium reichenowi | reverse complement strand
CCCACATAAATATAAAAGATATATTTATATATATATATATCGAATAAACTAATATTTTATTTTATTATATTTATACATTTTTTCTTTTTTTTCTTTTTTTTTTTAAAAAGTTATGGAGATTTGTCATCTTGCTCCTTTACCATGCATATTGATAAGTTGCTGATTGTTTTTATTTTTTTAATAAAGTTATGTGTGTGCCATACAGAAAAAGGAGTTAAGAAGGAAATCGTTTCTATAAATATTGATGAATTTAATAATATTTTAAAAGAAGAAGTAAACTATACACTTTTAATAGTGTACACACACTGGTCATACAATTCGAATTTATTATTAGAAAACCTAGACAAACTATCCAAGCTTTTATTGTATGAAGAGAATATAAAGTTATGTAAAATAAATGCAGCAGCAAATACATCTATCATAGATAAGTTAGATGTGTATAGTTATCCATCTTTATTTATGATTCGAAATAAAGAAATATATAGATATAATGGTGTCAATAATATTAGAGGATTATTATTATGGATATATCAATATTTAGATTTTAAAATATATGAAATTAATAATATAGAGAGATTAGATGTTTTTATAGATTTGAATGAATATAATAATACCATTTTATTTTTTATATTTAAAGATTTAGGAACACCAAATAATAATATAAATAATATATCAAGAATAAATGACTTAATAAATATATGTCTTCTAACTAATAAAACACTTTGTTATTATATTAAAGAAAATAATGTTATAGATTATTTCGAAAAAAATATAATACAGGATAAATATCATTATAATTTAAAAAACATAAATCAAGATTCATATTATGCAATACTATTTAAAAATGATGAATTTGATGATTATTTCTTCCCTCTTAATAAAAAAGAATTAGATATGTTAAGTAATAATGAGTATACAATCGAGGGAAAAATAGATCATTTATATAATTGGATAAATGAAAGAGAACAACCATTGGTTATACAATTTTCTGAACATTTCTTTTCTATGCTATTTTCAAATGACACTGTTACACTTTTTATTATTTATAATAATATAAATAATATTAATAAAGAGGATATAATAAAATGCGCGAAGAAATATAATCACAAGATAAAATTTGCAATATCTGGTACGACACAAATTTTTGAAAAGCGATTACTTAATGAGTTACTTATAGAGGAGAATATTAAAGAACCCCTTATGAGGATAACAGAGTTTAAAAATTATATAAGATTTCCTTATAAATATAAGACAGAAAGTGATGACCAGGAAATAAACGAAAAGGTAAAAGACACAACACACGTGGCAACATGTAAATATATATATATATATGTATGTATGTATGTATGTATGTATGTATGTATGTATGTATGTATGTATGTATATTCATTTGTATTTGTTTACATTTTTAATAGCACACATTCATTTTATATATTCCATATATATATTTATTCCTTTCAGTCAATTGATGATTTTATTAATGGGTATTTACAAGAAAAAAAATACTTTTATAGAAAAAGTGAACGAGCCTTACCAGATGAATATAACAACGGATATATAAAAATTATTGTGGCGGATAATTATGATCAATATGTTTATAGAAATGACATGAATGTTATTGTATTATATTACGCTCCTTGGTGTGGACACTGTTATAAATTCGAACCTGTTTATAGAGAAGTAGGAAAAAGATTAAATTTGTATGCAGCCAAGTTCAAAAATTATAAAAATGACATTATTATAAGTAAAATTGATGCCGTAAATAATGAAATATATAACATACATATAGGTAAAAATTATTGAATTAAATGATAAATAATATATATATGTAAATATTTATACATATATATATATATATATATATATATATATATATATATATATATA
>NC_033659.1:2907399-2909899 GCF_001601855.1 Plasmodium reichenowi | reverse complement strand
ATATGTAAGGTTATTATAAAAATAATTCATCATTTTTGTATATTCTATTTTATATTTACTTTCTTTTACATGTAAAGCAGAATTTATGTCATTATTTCTACATGATATGTAATTTTTATCATATATATAGTCATATTCGCTTGTTACGTTTTTTCTACATATGTTCTTCTTATAATATCTTTTGTTATCTATATTTAATGCGTGGTTATATATATTTAACGTATCAATAATATGAACATAAAAAAAGGAATTTAATATATTCCAAAGTTTTATTCTATACATATCACGCCTCAAACAACAAAAAATACTACTACTACAAATACTATTAATACTACAAATATTACAAATACTATTAATACTACAAACACTATTAATACTATTAATATTATTATTATTTATTTGTTTACTTATTTGCTTTTTTAATACCATGTAACCTATTTTATATTCCATATATCTTGTTAACCCCTCTTTCAGCCATAAATATTTTTCTTTTTTAATATATATACTGTTACCCCATATAATATGAAATATTTCATGCACCGTTAATTTTATACTATTATATATATCATATATCCTACTATGCTTATTTATTAAAATAAAAGACTCTAGAAATGTAAGACAATTTGCATTCTCTTCTCCTACATATTTATATCTTCTTACAATCATAAATTGTAAAAATTCATTTTTCCTTATTTCCCTTTTAAAAATATTCTTCCTCATAAAAACATGTAATATAAAAATTAATAAACCTAAGAAATATTCATATGATTTTTTTGTCATTTCAAAATTATCATTCTTTTTTTCAATATATATATAAATATCTATACCATGCATCTTAAAGTATAATTTGTTGTAAATACCAATGAAGAGACAAAAATTGTAATGTACAATTTTATGTGTATTATAAAATTTATACGTCAAATATTTTTCATTTCTTTTACCATAAGAATTATTATGATGATTAATTAAAATGTAGTTATTGCTAATAATCCCACTGTTTTTTTTTTTTTTTACTATTTTATTATTTCTAGGAAAATGTTTCTTTAAAATATACCCAGGATTCTTATCAATTATCCTCACATCATTATATTTTCCATGTTCCATTTTATTACTACAATGAAAAAGCAGTTTCTTTGTTAACACTTTTTTGTTCAAAAGGAAAGAATTAAAATGAATTTTTCTTTTATTATAATATACACTTCTTATTTTACTATTACTTACAGCTGAAGGGGCAGAAGGAGATGGACAAGCAGAATAATGCAAAATATGAAATCTATTATAATTTTCATACAAATATTTTTTATTTCTTAATTTTTTTCTTTCATACAATCTATTGTATAAAACCCATCTTTTACTTTTCCTTTTTCTTTTCTTCCCATATTTCTTTTCAACTTGTATATAATTATATAATCTTTTCCAAAATGTACTATTATCCAATTTAATCTTTTTATTATAAAAAGAAAAAGAATCTATAAATTTAATTTCGAAAGACACACTTAATGAAAAATATACTTTATGATTATTATCTTGCAAACATGGAAATATATATGGTAAATAATAAAATTCACAAAATGTTGATATATAATTATAATTTTTGTCATTTTCAAAAGATATATTCTTAAAATATAATCTTTTAATAATCTTATCATTCTCAAATTTAAAATAATATAGTTTCCTTCTTTTATATATCTTTTCTATGTAATTCTTATTTTGACTATCTAAAGATGTTACAACTAAATTTTCATTCTTTATTTTATTTCTTTTTTCTTTTCTTATTCCTTCTTTAGATGCACCAGAAACATATATACCTTCAATACTTTCTTGTATATTTTCATAAGAAAACCATATTACCAATTTATATAAACCACATAATGAAAAATTTCTTAAATACATATCAATATATTCACTCTTCTTATATATATCTTCCTTCTTTATTTTCCTTTCTATATTACGTGGACATATATAAAAACATTCTAATACACGTAAGTATTCTCCATGTATATAAACACTTATCTTCTCTTCAACACATTTTGACAACTTCAAGAAATAGATCACACAGTATCCATAATATTTTAAATTAGGATATAGTGCTAAAAATATTAAATGTACTTTATACCTAGAAAAAAAAAAAAAAAATAATAAAAATAAAAATAAATTCATATAAAAATATAAATATATAATACGTTTATATGTATTTATATATATGTAGATCTCTTCATCATTATTTATTTTGTAAACAAAATAAAATTATTTATATATATATATATATATATATATAATTACTTTAGGGGTTTTATTTTTTTATTCAAATTAAGCTTTTTTCTTAAATGATACAAATGGAATTGTTTAGTTTTCATTATTAAAAAAAAAGAAATTTACAAAAATAAATTAACATTTAAAAAAAAAAAAAAAAAAAATTAAAGAGAAAGATGGAGAGAGAAAAATAAACATATAAATAAATACTTACATAAACATATATTATATTTTATTTATATGATAT
>NC_033659.1:2904485-2907299 GCF_001601855.1 Plasmodium reichenowi | reverse complement strand
AAAAAAAAAAAAAAAAAAAACAAACAAAACAAAACATAATATAATATAATATAATATTATATAATATAATATAATTAAATTAAATTAAACAAAATAAAACACAAGGTAAGAAAATGAGGTAACCTTTTGATTAATCTATGTGGAAATTTTCATTGCTTAAAATGTGCTGAAAGAAAGGAAATGAAAAATAATTATATATAATTATTTAATATATATATTATACAATATAATAAATAAACATAAATATTATTACATCTAATATAATTCATTTATAAAATATAAAAACAGAATTAATACATATATATATTGAATAATTATTTCAAAATGTTATTATATATTACCTTTAAAAACTTAATAGGCTCGACTGTTCTAAATAAAATGAAAAGCTACAAACGGGAAAAAAAAAAAAATATATATATAAATATATAAATATATATATATATATATATATATATATATATATATATATATATATATGTTTTACGCATACATATTTTTATTTATACATATTTGGATAACGTACATGTTAGGTAAATGTATGAATAATTATTTTTCCTTTTATATATTTTTATACTTACCAATACATATACAATAATATCAAAATTTATATCAAAAAAAATATATAGAAACTCATGGGAACTATATAAATCAATATTTGAAGGTGATAAACACAAAACCTTGTAAATAATTAACAATATCGGTTTCAAAATTACAGCAAAAAATATTAACCTATATTTTCTGTAAAATAAAAAAAAAATTTATATAAATAAATAAATATATATATATATATATATAATACGAACGTTACGTATACATTATAATACGTTAAAATACAATCAATATTTTTTCTCGTATTAAGATTATTATTATATAAGAAAGTATTCCTTTTTTCTATTAAAATTATTTCTATTTTATTTTTCAAATATTCCCTACTTGTATATATCATATTTTTTATACAATTCAGCTACATGAAATGATAAATTTTCTTCTGCCAAACGAGCCTAAATAAAAACAAACAAAGGAAAAAAAAAGAAAATCAATAAATATATAAAATATATTATGAACTGTTCAGAAAATATTATATTTTTTATTTATTATATGGCTAGTTGTTAAAAAAAAAAAATAAATAATATACATATATATATATATATATATATATATATTTTTTTTATTTATAACTAGCTTTTATATATATATATAATTTGTTTGCTTCCTTACTGAAAGAAATGTTGAAGTAAAATTAATGGCAATAAAAATAAATAGATAAGCAAAAGCTTGTAAAATATATCTAGGAGCCTAAAAAAAATATATATGTACATATATATATATATATATATATATTTGTGTGTATGTGTGTGTTTGTTGATATATTTATTTAAATTATTAGCATTTTATAATGTATATATATTTATTTTTACTTGAAAATTTCCTAAAAATATTTCAAACAGTCCCGTGTAAAATGAAATGACTGAAAAACATATCATGAATTGTATCTCTATTCTGCTTAAATGAGTTCTTATATACATATCACCTAAGAGAGAATAATAAAATAGCACATCAAAATAAATAACAAATTTATTTTGATATGAAATTAATATATTGGCACAATTATTTAAAATATATTTTCATTTTATTACCTAAGGATACTTGCAAATATATAATAAATGTTACAATTTCTTGCATCTTCTTTAAGATATTGGCCGATATCCTTTAAAAAAAAAAAAAAAATATAAAAAAAAATAAAATAAAAATATATTATAATGAATATTATACATATATATATATATATATATATATATATATATATATATATATATATATATATATATTTATTTATTTATTTTATTTTTTACTCCATTTTACCAGTAATACATGTACATATATCCCATATCTTTTATAAAATTGATATTTTTATAATTTAAATATGTTGACAATAAAAAGAAAATCATGTTAAGAACCATAAATATATCTGATTTTTCTCTATATCTCAAAAAATATAAAGAAATGATTATAACCAATATTAACAACACGATAGAAGTAAAATATAGAACATCAGGAATAAAAAGGAAATCATATGATAAATGTTTGGTTTTATAATCATAAAAAACTACATTTCCTTTTAATGTAATTCTCAATTTGTTATTATTTATTAAAACTAACATATATCTATTTTTCTGTTCTATTTTTATTGTTTTCTTAATTATCCCTTCATCTAAAGGATATCTTTTTATACAATTAAAATGAGAAGTAAAAATATAATTCTCATCATTACGCAATGAAGGTTCTAATTTATTTTTTAATCTTATGTAATTAAGCCATTGATCTGCTGTAATTAAAACTAAGAATAAATTATTAGATTTATTTTTTTCATCCAAATTATCATTTATTAATTTATCACTAGCTTCCTCACAAGTAATATTATTCTGGTTTTTATCATCATAATATATTTTTTTAATTATATCATAATTTTCTTTATTATTATTATTATTATTATGGTTATATGTTGTAGATGTTTCTTTAGATGTATAATCCCTTTTAAAATTATACCTTTTAAGGTATTCTTCATTTATATTAAAGTGGGTTAGTATGTTTATTGAATTTAGATTTGACTTGGCTTGCACTTCTTGAGATATGTTTCTTTTCTTGATATATGTATTTTCCTTAAAATGAATATTCATATTAATATTAATTTCTCCTATGGGAAAGGAAAACGTAAAAAAGTTTGGATATACATAAGTTAACACATGTAAGAAGAATGGTTACGTGCGCGCACACACACAAAAAAAAAAAAAAAAAAAAAAAAAAAAAAAAAAA
>NC_033659.1:2893608-2904435 GCF_001601855.1 Plasmodium reichenowi | reverse complement strand
GTAAATATATATATATATATATATATATATATATATATATATCTTTTTTCTTTCAATGTTTACCTTCGTCGAAAGAAAAGAAATAGGAGGGTTTTAAATTATAATAACTTGAAGCTAGTAAATGTTCATTTTTATACAAAAAAACAAATAAGTCATCTTTATCGACAACGTTTACATTCAAAACATATCCTTTACAACATCTCTTCAAATATAAAATAAATATTAATAATATTATATCTATATAAAAGTAATAACTCTTTAATTTCATTTTTAAAATGACATTTTTATTTTATTTTATTTTTTATATATATTTCTTTTTAAAAACCACGTTTTTATAATTCCTCTTTATATTATAATAGTATAATATATATATATATATATATATATATATATATATATATATTGTAATAATATATTTATTATATGTTCCTCTAAATGTTTTATTATATTTTATTTTTTTTTTTTTTTCAGTTATTTTTCTTCTGTTCTTTTATATAAAAAATTATCATAATTTTTCATCATTTTTTTACAATAATTTTAATAAACTCTTTTCTAAGATAAGAAGAAAAAAAAAAATTTATATATATATATATAATATATATATAAAAGTATATATATTTTTATTTTATAAAATCTTTATTTATTTATATTTTAAGTTTAAATTAAAATTAACATATATAATTTTGTAAATTGTTAAAGAAAATTAAATTTTATAAAAGATTTTGTATTGTCATATTTATATTTTATATAATAGTTATATTTTTAAATTATTTGTAGTTTTTTTTCTTTTTTTTTTTTTTCTTTAATCTAAATATTATATATATATATATATATATAATAATTAAAACATTCACATGTACATAATTAATATATATATATATATATAATAATATATATTTATATATAATTCACTACATATATATATATATATATATATATATATATAATATTATATATATAAATATTTAATTTATATTATTGCGATAATATAAACTCAAAAAAAAGAAAAAAAAAATATATATATATACATATAATATATATATATATATATAGATATACAAATATTTAACAAAAAATAATATAAAATAAAATAAAATAAATGAAGATTGAAATTATAATATATTTAAGTATATATGATAATGCTTCATTATCATTTCAAACTTCACGAAGAAAGAAAAAGAAATTAAAATAAATAGAACATAATAAAAATAAAATTATAAGAATATTAAAACGAATCACAGAACATAATAAAAAAATAAAATACATGTAGTTAAAAAGGTAAAAGAAAATGATGTAAAAAAACAACATTATCTTAATTATTAAATCTATCAAATCAAAAATATAATGAATTAAAAATATATATATATATATATATATATATATTTAATTGGTATAAAAAATATTTTTTTCAAATATTTACGAGAATAGGAAAATAATAAATGGTCAAATATAAAAAAATAAATCGTTCTAATAGTTTTTTTTTTTTTTTTTTTTTTTTTTTTTAATTTAAATATTATATGAAATATTGTTCTCTCATAATTAAACATATATATATATATATACAAAATATATAAAATATATATATATATATATATATATATATATATATATATATATCAAGTGTTTCTCACACTTTGTTTTCTTGACACATTCTTTTAATTTGTTAATTAAATATATATATATATATATATATATATATATATATATATATATATTTATATATGTGAGATGATATGAATAGGGATGTAATAAAAAAAGAAACTATTTATTTAATTAGACATTTTTTTGATGCTTTAAAATTTGGTTTCCTCATTCCAGAAATTTATTAATTCGAAATCCTTCTTGGGGTGTCTGCAGAAAAAAAAAATAAAAAAAATAAATGAATATATAAATATATCAATATATAAATATATAAATATATTTATTTATATATATATATATTTATGATACACATATGATGTATGTTGCTATACTTTACCTTTTAAACTTATCAAGATCAAGTTTATTAAAATCGTAAGGATTGTTGATTGCTGAAAAGAATTTATAATCTAATTTTGTAGGTGTTTTAGATTTCATACTTACTCCTTTAATTTTAAGATGACTTAATAATTCATAAAAATAACAATTACTTGGTAATATTATACATTTCATTTTTGAATAATCATAATTACTTTCTAATAGAAGATTTTTCAAAACAGCTTTATGTGTGTGCCTAAATTTATGCATTTTATTTTTCATATCTATATTTCTTAAATCATATATTTTCAAGAAATTATTATATTCCATTAGTTTATACAATAAATTTAGATTTTGTGTTTCTCTTGTTTTTTCTTTAAAAACAGAAAAATAACATTCGAACATATTTAATATTTTCTTTTTTCCTATACATATAAATGGAAAGTATAAAGTAGGCGTTTCCTTAATTTTTTTATTTTCTTTTTCACTCTTTTTGATTTGTTTTTTCACATTATCTATTATATTTGTATTACATGTTTTTATGCTAGTGTCCTTTTTGTTTGTACTAGATGGAACACTAGTCTGCTTATTTTTCGTATGCTCATCAACATTTAAATTATCATAATATTTATTAAAATCGTCATAATAATTAGTAAAATCATCAAAACATTTGTTCAAATCATAGCAATTGGTGAAATCACAATAATTTTTAAAATCATACTTATATTTTTTAAAATCATCCTTAAATAATTTCAAATCATTCTTATATTTTTTAAAATCATTCTTAAATAATTTCAAATCATTCTTATAATTTTTAAAAACATTCTTATTTTTTTTCAAATCATCCTTAAATAATTTCAAATCATTCTTATATCTTTTCAAATCATTCTTATATTTTTTCAAATCATTCTCATATATTTTCATTCTTACAATATTCTTTCTCATGTCTTTTAATTTTATTTCTTTTTTTCTAAAAAAACTTATATCGTTATAATAAAACGACAAAACATGTTCAAGCACAGAGAGACTAAAAACAGACGCCATGTCATTTGAAGTATTATACCCCCCCTCCAGAACACTGATGATAGGGAAATTCAATTTGTTTTGTAATGATAAGACAAGTTTTGTTAAATAAAAATATGTTGATGTGTTTTTTTTTACAAATCCATTATTTACATAATCGAGTTGATGTCCATCAAATCCAGCAGATAAAAATAATAAATCTGGTTTAAAATAATAAAGATGTATTAATATATTATTATGAAATAAATTTAGAAATTCAAGTGAAGAGATATTTTTTTTTAATGTAACATTTATTATATAAGGTTCTAGTTCAACCGTATCATATCCTGTACCTGGATAAAAATATCCATCATATGCATGTACAGAACTAAAAAATACATTTTTCTTATCATTATTATCTTTCCACCCTTTCCAACTATATATATCTATATATTCATTTATGCTTAATTTTTTTAATCCTAAATTTCTTATAATTTGTTCTGTACCATTACCATGATGAACATCAAAATCTATAATCGCAATACGTTCAAATTTTTCATAAGTATATTTTGCATAAGCTAGACCAACAGCTACATTGTTTAATATACAAAAACCTTGGCTACCTGCAGCAACATCCTCATCAGTTAAATTAAATTGAGCAGCACCAAATGTACCTAAATGATGACCAGGCGGACGTACAACACAAAATATTTTCTTCCTATTATTTGGAAGGATACTATTGTTTTGTATTCTGTATTTTTTACATTCTTCACATTCTTTACATTTTTTGCAGTTTTTCCATTTTTTCCATTTCTTACATTTCTTACATTTCTTACATTTTTTGCATTTTTTCAATTTTTCATATCCACAATTGACGATTTTCTTTTGTTTATGTACATAATCTACTGCTTTCAAAACAACTCCACTAGCACTAAGAGCACAATTAAAAGAATATTTATTAACAAAGGTATCATTATCTACTAACAATAATTTTTCTATTTTATCATTATTCCATTTTTTATTTTTTAAATTAGCATCTTTTTCCCTCATATTAATATTATAGCTTGATATTTTGTCTTGTATATTTAAATTCGTTCCTGATTTATTTATACTATCAATATGTTCATTATCAAAAAAAAAAGTATATCCCGTGTTCTTTTCACTCATAAGTATATTATTATTATAAAGTAAATTATTATTAAAAAATATATTATTATTATAAAGAATACTATTATTAATATAAAGTACATTAGCTGCTTCTGTTAAACCTTCATCTGTTAATACATTCATCCTGATACCATTTTCCATATATACATATTTTTCAGGTTCATAATTCTCTGTATCATCATTATAATCTTTAAAATCATTCTCGTTTAATTTTTTCTTTAGTTCCATCGGAAGTAATGTTGTATCTTTTAAATTTGCATGCATAGGTGTACGAATATTAGATAAATAATTTTGTATATACAAATCTCTATTTTCCATAAGCTTATTATTCATGTCAATTAACATCAATTTTTCTATTTCATTTTTTTTATTAATTAAATGAAATGTTTGTAAAGCCTCATTCTGTTGTATAGGGTTATTTTGATTTCCTGTATTTTCATTATCATTATTTGTTAATAAATAATTTTTAAATTTCTTTTTTGCTTTTGTCAAGAAATCATCGAAATACATAAGATCATCATCTGACATTTTAAAATTCTTCATTTTATTTATGATAAATTTTAAATACGAAACATCATGTACTCTTAATATATCATTCACTGTCGCTTTCCTATCAACACATTTAACTTTAAATTTAGCAAACGTATTTATATTTAAGATACCATGTTTATTAGATATTAGTACATCTAATCTTGTAGAATTTTCTGGAATATTATTTTTTAATTTATTTCTTTCATATGGATGATCGCATGGTTCTGGAACGAATATATGTTTAAAGCATTCTTTTGAGAAAAATATTTTTATGCTATTATTTTTATTAATGCACTTTTTAACAATATCATTATTAATCAAACCTCTATTCCCTTTTTTATATATTATTTCGCAAGACGTTCCTAATGGATCATTCGCTCTGCAGGTACTAATTGAATATACAAATGGATCATTAAAATTAAAATTGGATATATTAAGGAATCTATGATTTACAGTATTGTTATTCATGAAGTAATGATAAAGCATATTATTACAAAGGTTGTAATTATTAACATTATATATATCCTTCTCATAATACACATTGTTCTGATTATACATATGGTTCTGATTATGCACATTGTTCTGATTATGCACATTGTTCTGATTATGCACATTGTTCTGATTATGCACATTGTTCTGATTATGCACATTGTTCTGATTATACACATTGTTCTGATTATACATATTGTTCTGATTATACATATTGTTCTGATTATACATATTGTTCTGATTATACATATTGTTCTGATTATACATATTGTTCTGATTATACATACTGTTCTGATAACATATACTGTTCGGATAACATATACTGTTCTGATTAATTATAATGTTCTCACCACTTATATTGTTCTCATCACTTATAATGCTATCACCACTTATAATGCTATCACCACTTATAATGCTATCACCACTTATAATGCTATCACCACTTAAATTGTTCTCACCACTTAAATTGTTCTCACCACCCATATTGTTATCACCACTTATAATGTTCTCACCACCTATATTGTTCTCACCACCCATATTGTTGTCAATGCCACTCATCCTTGTGTTGTTAATTATATAAGGTGCGCTCTTCAAGACATTAAAATAATCCTCTTGATGTACATTTTCAATTTTTTCATAAGTATTTATAAAAAAAGGAGTACCTGTAGATGTGTCCCAATTGGTTTTATTCTTTTTTATGTTAGTACAAGGACCAGTTTGAAAAAGATTATTATTTTGGAATTCGTTTCTTTTCTTCTCATTATTAATATCAACCTCATTCATATCATAAAAACCATATTGGTATTCATCATTATTATTCGTTCCATATGCCGATACATTTTTCCTTTTCTTTGTTCTTTCTGAAAATTTGAGTTTTTGCTCCTCCACATATTTTTCAAATACAGACCACTTTATAATATTATCACAATAAAAAATAAAAGCATTCAAACAATTGTACATACAAGCTGTTGAACATAAAAAAGAAAACATATTTTTATTTAAGAAGATATACGAAAATATAGAACTATTATAATTAAAAAGTATTTTTAAAAATTCAAAATTCCCTAATTCAATTATTTTAACAATAACACTTAAATATAATTGTATTACATTATAAAGGAATTTGCAATTTATGACTTTATAATAAAAGAATTTCCCATTTTTAACATATTTTTTATACATTTCTCTTTTTTTATACATTTCTTTTTCTATCTCATTATTCTCGTCATGTTTTTCGCTTGTATTAAATGAGCCAATGTTATTTTCTTCATACATATTGGTACCGTCCATAAATAATTTATGTTCTTCCTTCCCCTGTGTGAGAAATATAGAAGACGAGATTTTATTTTCTTCATTTTTTTGAAAATTAAAATTTTTCTCTATTCCATGAGCATTAGCAAAGGCATTGCTGTTATTATGTACATTTTGTGCATTTTGTACATTTTGTGCATTTTGTACATTTTGTACATTTTGTGCATTTTGTACATTTTGTGCATTTTGTACATTTTGTACATTTTGTACATTTTGTACATTTTGTGCATTTTGTACATTTTGTACATTTTGTACATTTTGATTGCTCTTTTTGTTGTTGTTTTTGTTATTTTTGTTGTTTTTGTTGTTATTCTTCTTCTTATTGTTGTTATTTATTTTATTTTTATTTATTTTATTTTTATTTATTTTATTTTTATTTATTCTCATTTTATGCATTCTGCTTTTATTTATTTTTTTTTTTTTTTTTTTTTTTTTTTTTTTTTTTTTTTTATTTTTTTTTTTTTTTTTCAATTTATTTTTTCTATTTTTAATTTTCATTTTTTCGCTTTTTGTCTTTTTATTTAACATCTTATTATTTTTCTTCCATTTTGTATATTCTTCCAATAATACATAAAATATGCATTCAATTGTATTATGTAAAAGTAATAGAAAAATATATTTATCGCAATTATAAATTGTACAATGTATCGGTAATTCATTCTTATAATTATATATAAAAAGATCTACATTTAAATATAATAAAATATATATAATATTCAGATTACCTACAAGACAAGCCTTATGTATCAATGTATTTTTATTATCATCCACCTCATTAAAGTTTATTACATTAATCCATAATTCGCTAACAAATGGTTCTTTCTTTAATTTAAAGCTATCTATAATATTATTCTCTTTTTTATATATTCTTCTTATTATATTATTATCATCATACAAATCATATTCTTTTATGTTCATTTGGAAAAAATCGTTCTTCAAATCTTTTAAAGTAGATCTAGAATAATTACTATCCATATCTTTCAATTTTTCATTTAATAAATATTTCTTCTCTTTCATTAAATTGTTTCTATTTCTTTCTTTTTCATTATCATTCATTTTACTCTCTTCCTTTGAATATATCTTATTTTCGTTTTTGAATAATTCTTTCAGCATATTTTCATCTTCGACATCGGAAAGAATATCATCACTTAAGTTGCTCGACACGCTGCTGCTACTATCTGAATTATACATATTGTTCTCTTCATATGTTCTGGATTTATTATAATGATCTCTATTATTATCATAATTACTGTCATTTTTATTTGTATTGTTTTTATTTGTATTGTCTTTATTTGTATTGTTTTTATTTGTATTGTTTTTATTTGTATTGTCTTTATTTGTATTGTCTTTATTTGTATTGTCTTTATTTGTATTGTCTTTCTTTTTTTTTTCCTTCTTTTTATTAACAACCTTAAATTCCGGTCTTTTAAAAATTTTCTTACGATTAGAGAAATAGTCATTAATATGTATTGTAGGAATATTAATATGTTCAAAGAAAGGTGTAACGAAATATTTTCTTCTACAATAAAAAGATAAGTTCTCATCCATATCTTTTTTTTTTTCTGTACCTTTTTTCTTGTTTATATTCTTGGCTTGCATACCACCCATTCTTTTATTCTCATTGTTTAATATTTCTTCTGTACCATAAACTACGCCCTGTTCTACATCTTGTACGTTAACATTATTTTTAGATATATTCTTATTATCCTCAATCAATTTTTCTTCATCCTTATCATTTAATATATTTGGGTAAATATTATCATAAGTATTGTTATTTTTTCTTCTTGTATTTGTGTCGTTCTCCTTATTTTCATCTTTAATTTCATTTTTTTTTGTAACCCTCCAATTATGATATGTGATAAAGAATTTTTTAGAGAAAGGAAAAGTAGGTAAGGAAAAATAAAAGAGTATAAGCAAAAGTATACGGAATATTTTTTTATGATATTTTTTTATATATATTCTTGAAAAAAGAATACATATGAAATTGTTCTTAGACATGATATCCTTAAAATATACATTTAATAATAGTAAATTATTCATATTATTATTTTTATACGAATATTTAGGTAAATAATCATATATCTCTACACCATCTTCATCATTCATATATCTATTTATATTATACACGTCCATGTAGCTAATACTATTTAAATCATGAACATTCTTATCTTTTAATTTCATACACTCAAGTATTCTATATTTTAATAATAAGATATGGAAATTATTCCGTCTTTTTAATATATACTTATAAAAATTTTTATATAATCGTAAATCATTATTTTTTAAAATTCTTATATAATTATGCAAATATGGATAAAATAATAATAAAAATAATACATATGATTTACAATAATATAAACATATTTCTATAGCTGTCCTATTCTCAAAGTTTATATCATTCAATATATCTCTATAATTGCTTTTTAATATATAACATATATAATTTATCTTATTATACAATATATTCAAAATTAAAAGGTTATCCTTCTTCTTCTTTTTTATTTTATCTAATTCGTATTCATAACGAATATTCCTTTTATCTTTAACGATATCCATTTTATGTAATAAAATAATGTACAAACATTTACACAAGTATAATTAAAAAAAATAAAATAAAATAAAATAAAATATATATAAAAAAAAAATATATAAATAAATAAACACATATATATATATATATATATATATATATATATATATATATATATATATATATATATATATGTATATATGTATAGGTTCTATTTAATCTGTATATGTGTCTACAAGTGCATATCATATATTGCTTTCATTATATTTTTAAATATATATATAATATACATTTATTATTTTTTATATTTTTTGTCCTTTTTTTTTTTTTTTTTGTATTTTTTGTATTTTTTGTAATTTTTATAATTTTTATAATTTTTATATTTTTTATAATTTTTTTTTTTTTTTCATTTTCCTTAAAAGAACCACATAAATATAAAAGAACAATATTTCTATATAATATAAATTACAAACATGTCAAAAAGAAAAAAAAATAATATATATTATAAAATATATATGGATATATATATATATATATATATAATAATATATATATATATTTATATAAACATAAGATCCGTATTCATATATATATAATAAGCATGTACTATCAAAAAATATATTCCCCTAAATATTATATATATAACAGATCTTAATAATTTATATACTATCAATTATCACTCTGTATTATTTTTTTTTTTTTTTTTTATTTTTTACTTTTTTCTTATTTTTTATTTTTTTTTTATTATTCTATGGAATAAATATAAACATATAAATATAATATATATATATATATATATATATATATATATATATATATATATATATATATATAATATAATATATATATTTATTTTATATATATATCTGTATATAATATTGTAAGTGCCATTCATTAATATATTAATATTATATATAATATAATATAATATATAAAAAACATATAATAATATATTTATATATATATATATATATATATATATATATATTATTATGTATATATTATTATATATATATATATATATTTTTTTTAATATAAAAAATAACAAGTATATATAATAATATTATTATTTTTATATTCAGAATAATTACTACTAAATATATATTTTAATTAATATATAAAGAAGAATTATATTTTCATATCTGAAAAAAAAAAAAAAAAGATGTAGCAAATTTTTTATTTTAATATAAAATTAAAAGTAAAAGTAAAATTTAAAGTAAAAGTAAAATTTAAAGTAAAATTAAAATTTAAAGTAAAATTAAAATTAAAAGTAAAAGTAAAAATAAAATATATAATTTATTAAAATTATAAAATAATTTTATAATTAAAAAAAAAAAAAAGAAAAGAAAAGAAATATTTTATATATATTTTATATAAAATATATGTTTATATAAATATAATAAATATAAACTTTTTTTAATTTTTTCCATGTAAATAAAATATATATATGTATAAAAAATATATTTTTAAATATAATATTATGATATATAATATCTTTTCTTTTTATTTATTTTATTATGTTTTTCTTTTTTTTATTATTATTTTTTCTTTTTTTTTATATATAAATTATTTTCCCGTGTACTTATTTTTTCCTAGTAATATGTGATATATATATATATCTATCTATATTTTTGAATTCGTCAAAAGCGTACATATAATACTTTATTCCTGTTCCAATATTTATTAGTTTTTATTATTTTTAGGAGTACACAAAATAAAACAAATAAGAAAAAAGGAAAGAAGCTGATGAAAGAGGTTAACATCATACGTACTCGTTTGTTTATTTAATTTTCTTTGTTTTTTTGTCCGTATGAGGGACCTATATAATCATATTTATAAAA
>NC_033659.1:2893011-2893508 GCF_001601855.1 Plasmodium reichenowi | reverse complement strand
GAGAACTCAGACTTATCGGGACCCCTAATAATTGTGCTTTCCCTAGGATTTATTTTATTACTAGTAAAAAGAATAAACACATATAAATATAGACATATAAATAAATAAATAAATATATATATATATATATATATATATATATATATATATATGTCTTTTTTTTTCTAGGCTGGAAAAGCTTCCTTTAGTTATATTTATTTGATTGGTATTGTGAGTAGCTTGAGTATATATTTACTTCTCAATATGATGAGTCAAGTCAGAATAAAAATAAAATAAAACAAAAACAAAAAAAAAAAGATAAATCATATATATATATATATATATATATATTTATTTATTTATTTATTTATTTACATTATAGAATTCAACTGTGGATTTATATCGAACCATTAGTATGCTCGGTTATGCTCTGTTACCTCTAGTCATATTATCATTAATATCTATAATTATTAATTTAAGGTAAATAATTAACGATGTTTTTGTAAATAAAGAAATAT
>NC_033659.1:2887773-2890273 GCF_001601855.1 Plasmodium reichenowi | reverse complement strand
AGAAAGTGAAGAATTAAAACAAGATGAAAATAACGAAATTATATACAACCAATATGATGATACAAAAAAATCATCAAAACTAATTAATAATGATCAAGGCACAAAAAGTAATAAACATATAGATAATATCAAAATAAATAATAAAGTATTAACAAATGAAAATTATATACATATATATGAAAAATATATTGAAAGTTTAAATAAAAATATGGAAAAACATTTAAAAGAATATGAGACATGTATTGTTACATATAATAATTTTATAAATAGAGATATTAATATAATATATAAAGAAAATATTACATTTTTAACATATTTTTATTCTTGTATAAATATAATAAAAGAAAATAAAATCATTATACCTAAAGGTTCTTATCTATATGAATTAATATATCCACAAACTATTCATTCCTTTCCTGTTATTAATAAATTTAATTATTATTTTGTTAAACTCTTTATAAATAATAAATGGTACCTAATATTTGTAAACTTGTATTTACCATATAATAAAAAAAAAAATCAAATATTGTCATGTTATTCAACTTTTACACAAGAAATATGGACACATATTTTAATAAAAGCATTATATAAATGTTTTCATATTTTCCATTTTAAAAATTATCACATGCATATTATCGAGATGTTAACAGGTCTTAAATATATTAAATCAACTTTTAATATAAATAAAATCATAAATAACAATCAAAATAATTATATTCAATGTATCATTTTAAATCACCACCAAAAAATGGAGTCCACAAATTATACGAATATGCAAAATGATAATAAAAATGTTCGAAATTTTAATAGGGACATTACAAGTAAGGAACACAACACATATGGTCACAATGAAAATAAAAATAATGATAATAAAAATAAAAATAATGATAATAAAAATAAAAATAATGATAATAAAAATAAAAATAATGATAATAAAAATAAAAATGACAATAATAATAATAATAATAATAATAGTAATAAATATGCAAAAGAAATAACAGATAATATGCAAAATATTTACAACCAAACAAATACTTCCATATCTATAAAAAATAATCACGCATTCTATTATTTAATATGCTCCTTTCAAGAGAAACAATTTATACATGTAAAATGTTGTGACATAAAGCCATACAACTACATACAAACGTGCAACAATGTAATTAATCAAAAAAAAGAAGAAACAAATTTACTCAAAGGATATAAATATATAAATACAAAAGGAAATATTCAAATTTCTAACGCTCAATTAGTACCACTTTTTAAAAATACACCTGATTTAGATTCATCTGAAAAATATATTAAAACATCTACTATATCAACAAATCAACATGATATTAAAAATATATTTAACCATAACAAACAGACATATAAGAAATACAATATTGTAATAAATGAAAATACCCCAAATGTTATTCAGTCTATTAAAGATATATTATCCAGCGAAACTAATAATGTTCAAAAAATAAAAAGTAACGATGAGTCAGATAAAAGTAGTAGTAAAAACATTCATTTGAAAAAAGATAATAAAAAGGTAAACATAAATTCTATCTCAATATATATATATATATATATATATATATATACATATGTTTATGTATGTATGTGTAATATTAAAAATCATGTGACTTAAATAATAATGTAGTCTTAAATTATAATTAACTTAATAATTATTTATATATATATATATATACATATGTATATGTATGTATGTGTAATATTAAAAATCATGTGACTTAAATAATAATGTAGTCTTAAATTATAATTAACTTAATAATTATTATATTATTATAATATTTAATTATTCATATATATATATATATATTAACTGCCATACTTACTTATCAGAATTATAAAGACATCTGTATATGGCTTAAAGACAATGATATTGAAAAAATCCTTCAACTAATAAATATAAATTATTCATCAGAATATCTAATAAAAATAGATGAATCTCTAAAAAATAATAAAATCATCTCTTATCTGAGTAAAAATAAATTTGAATTTATATCACTAAATGAATATATCAAAAATAAGTTAAAACCTTTTAAAGCAGTACATAAAAGTAACAGTGTAAAAAATAATATACCAAAATCTGTTCAACATATACATATGGAAAAAAAAAAAAAAGGAAAAAATAATCAGAACAAAAATGTATATGATAATAGCGAAAATAATGACATGGTTTGTAATCCTAATATGTATGACCTATCAATTGATTGTCCATATCTTATATTAATTTGTTACATATCAATCAAAGAAAAACCAACAGAAAATAACAAAAGAGAAACAAAGCTAAACATTCAAAATGATAATATAACATGTGAAAAAGATAATGACAACATAAATAATTTTTTTGATTTTTTTATCTACTTTTTTCCTCATCAAATGTGTAAGTATCATTATATAGAAAAATATAAATTTGGAAACGAGGAGAAAAATTCTGAACAAGTCAGAAAAAAAAAAAAAAAAAAAAAGAAAAAAAAAAAAAAAAAAAAAA
>NC_033659.1:2883658-2887764 GCF_001601855.1 Plasmodium reichenowi | reverse complement strand
AAAAAAAAAAAAAAAAAAAAAAAAAAAAAAAAAAAAAAAAAAAAAAAAAAAAAAAAAAAAAGGATAAAAAAAACAAATTAACAGCTAGCCAATTATTATTAATACCAACAAAAAAAAAAAAAAAGGACCATAAAATATTATTTTTAAATGATATGTATGATTGTAATTTATTTTTTAAAAAAATAGGTGAACGGAATCATAATGAGGATATTATTCCTTTTATACCCTGTAATAATTTTTTACAACAAATATTAAATAATAAGGATTATAAAAATTATTTTTTTTTTAACAAAATCGTGAAACGGAAAATACGTCTTGAAAAAAATAAAGAACACTTTTTTATTTTGTACACAAAAAGGTTTGAGTATAATGATTTCTACATTGAATGGATAAACGAAAACAAAAATTTCGAGAGTAGTTATATGATAAGTAGCTCATTTATAACGATTGAGGAATATCTAGAGAAATTTATGAAAATGTCCATGTCAATTTTACCGAAAAAAGAAATTTCTTTAAAAAATCAAATCTTGAATAACAAGGTCTTATTAAAATTTGTAATCAACATAAATATGAATGATCAAAAAGAAGGAAATGATGAACATGGACAAGATATAAATATAAATTCAAATCATACGAACATAGGAAGAATAAAGCAGGACCTATTACAAGAACCACATTGCTGTAAAGAATTGAATAATAATTTCCATTTTTATCTTATAGTAAAAATTAATAATTTGAATATAGTTCCATATTTAAATTTATATATGTGTAGAATAAAGAATGATGATATGTTACATATTCAGAATAATTTAGAAGAAAAAAAAATAATAAAAAATAAAAAAATTAAAAAACTTCCATCTAAAAAGAATGATTCCATATATGATGGTGACGAATATATTAATATTGTAAGTACATTTTATAAATATTCATTAGATAAATTAATTTTCAAAATATATATCCCCTTGGATCAAATAAATAAGCATCATAATTATCTGTTTTTATTAGTAACAAAAAAGATACTATGGAGATATCATGTAAATTTTAATATTTCCATAAATGTAGCATATCCTAAAGAGGATGATATCATACGTAGTAATCATTATGAGAATTCACAAAATAGTAAAAACAAAATAGTCCTAGATATTATGGAATTACCATCCTATTGTTCAAATTACACTTATACATTTCCAACAGAACAAACAGAAATAGGTAAAGATATAAAGAACATCGAAGAAAGGAATACAGATAATCCTGTTGATATCAATATATTACATGGTGATAATAAAAAAAATATAGAAAATGTTCCAAATGTGAAACACACATGTAGCTATGATGAGATGAATAAGAAGGGTGATCATAATTTATCTGGGAAGAATACAATTCAGATTTTGAAAAAAATAAATGTAAAAAATAAAAATGAATACACCTATGGTAATATATTCATACAATTAAAAAATTATCATCTATATGAATATATAGAAGCCAAAATTATAAAAGTAGAAAAAGCCATAAAAAGAAAAATGACAGAAGATAATTTTAATGTGGATTTTATTTTAAGAAATTATATAAGAAAAGTTATATTTGCAAAAAAAAAAAAAAAAAAAGATATATTTTTTAAACATGTAATATTAAATACAAATGATACATATTTTATACTTATAAAGGTCAAAATTAAGAATCATCTTAATTCTCCTAAAATGGATTTAAACATCCTAGATAAAGATACCTATACATGGACATGTGATAAAAAAGATATACGATTAAATAAATCATTATCTCAGAGAGATGAAAAAAAAAAAAAAAAAAAAAATCATAATGAAAACATTTATAAAATTGAACAAATAAATTCAAATAATGATATAATTATTATGGATATATTACTAAATTTTGATGAATATGTTCATTTGTTAGATGATACAACATGTGAAGAAATTGATAGAGAAATTAATAAATATAAGGAGATTAAAAAAATTGATATAGAACAATTAAACATTTGTTTTACTCAAAATGTACTTGGAAATATTTTTGATTTTAAAAATGAAATGTTATTTTGTTTTAAAAGAGATTATGAAAATATATATATGAATATAATAAACATGATATGTGATTTGAATAATAATAATAATAATAATAATAATGAAGAAGAAGGAGGAGGAAAAAGGCTTGAAAGGGAAAATATACAAAGGTTAAATGATAAAGAACAAAATGTAAGTAATGATAAGTTATGTATCAATCAAATGAATGACAAAAATAAAAATATACAAATGGATCATATGAATAGTCAGAATAAAAAAGGTGTTAATAATATAAATAATAGGAAAAGATCATTTCAAGAAATGAATAATTCGTATATGAACAAAAACTTATTTTATTATTTCGCATCAAATATTTTAAAATACGATGAAGAATCTCTCCGTTATTTATTTTATAGATTTTTTAAAAATGATATAGAACATATAAATATTAAGGAATTTATATTAGTGTGTAAAAATATGGAAAACTTAGAAAGTATTAAAAATTGTTCTTTCTTAATAAAAATAGAAGAAAAAATCGACAAGAATCATATTTTTTCTATATCGCTAGATAATAACAATTTTCATAATAACAATTTTCATAATAACAATTTTCATAATAACAACCATTATGATACAAAAAGAAAAATAATCTATAATGATGAAAACCATATTATAAACCAAAATACAGATATATTATTTGACGGAATCTTCACATATGGAAAGAAAACACAAAATATTATTAATGATATTATAAATTTTTATAAAATAAAAAATAAAGATACGAATTTATTAAAATTCAAAGTAGATGCTGAATTACAATTAAATGAAAAATGTATTTGGAATTCTTCTACTTTGAATTTTAAGAATATAAGAAAAAATTATAATACACAAATTTTTATAAAGACAAAGATAATGAAACAAACAAATCATATAATTATTAATAATTATAAAGAAAAAGAAAAAATAATAAAAAAACATACACAAAAACAAAAAAGTACACAAAATGAGACACAAAAAGATACACAAAAAGAGACACAAAAAGATACACAAAAAGATACAAAAAAACAAACAAAAAAACAAACAAAAAAAGATACAGAAAAAGATACAGAAAAAGATACAGAAAAAGATACAGAAAAAGATACAGAAAAAGATACACAAAAAGATACAGAAAAACAAACAAAAAACAAATCATGTAACCATTCAAATTATACAAAAGAAAAATATTGCAAGTCATACAAACATATCAAAATTGATAAACCAATAAATAATATAAATGATCTAATAAATATTACACATAATATAGAAAATAATTTTGATTTGTTTTATTTAAAAGATATTAACAAAAAAATTACAAAAACAATTAAAGAGAGGAAAACATTCCTTTCCAATTTTAAAAATAATATCAAGGAAAAAAAATTAAAAAAATTTAATGATAAAGAATTTAATAATTTATATAGGAAAGCATTACAATTGAATTTACATATTTATAATCAAGAATATATACAAATTATCAAACAATATATTCATATTTTTAATTTTTTAAATCAAATAAAACCATTAATTAAAAATGCAGAATGGAAAAAAAAAAAATATACAAATAATTTTCAAGATATTCAAATTAATGATATTCTAACAGATCAAAATATATTTATTCATCTATATAATAAGTGTACTTATTTAATAACAAATATACATGACATACAATTAAATGATTATTATCAAAATATATACAAGGACTCTACACAACTATATCGTATAATAACTAATCATAAATTAAAAGAACAACAAAAAAAAATAACATAATAATAATAATAAATAAAAATATAAGTTGGCTAAAATAATATATATATATATATATATAAAAATATATTATTTATGTATATCACATATATTCTCACTTTTTAAATCATATTCTATTGTTTTTTTTATAAATTGTATAATATAATTCATGTTATATTATATCCACATACAAAAAAAAAAAAAAAAAAAAAAAAAAAAAAAAAAAAAAAATATTAAATAAAAAAAAAAAAAAAAAAAAAAAAAATTAATATTATTTTTAATTATAATTATTTTATATATAAAATATTTTCT
>NC_033659.1:2882062-2883258 GCF_001601855.1 Plasmodium reichenowi | reverse complement strand
TAAAAAAAAAATTTTAAATTATATAAAAAAAAATATTTCTTTTTTAAAATAAATTTATTTTTTTTTTTTAAAAAAAAAAAAAAAAAAATAAAATAATTAAAAAAAAAAAAAAAAAAAAAAAAAAAAAAAAAAAAAAAAAAAAAAAAAAAAAATATTAAATATATATATATATATATATATTTATATTTATATTTATATTTATATGTACTAGTTGGTGATATACGAAATGTACCCAAATCACAAAATAATTATAACACATAAATTAGAAAAAAAAAAAAAAAAATTAAAAAGCTAACATTATTTTAACCTCATAAATGCTTATTTTTTTTATATTTTCCATATCTTGATCAAAATTTAACAATAATTTGGGGTGCCTTTTTATTTTTTATTTTGTCTATCTTCTGTATTTTCCCACCCTTTCGAATATCATTATATAACGAATAATCCATATTCTCAACAGAACCATATTGATACGTTTGTAATGATTTATTTGTACAAGGATATATAATACAACAGAACCATATTGATACGTTTGTAATGATTTATTTGTACAAGGATATATAATAGTATTTATAATATCAGAAAAAAAATATTTTCCCATAAAAACTTTCCTATCCCTTTTTTTCCTTTCCTTTATCTCATTATCACATACAATTTCATTTTCATCATCATATAAATTATGATCTATTTGATCAACATCATTATATTTAATTTTTATACTTGACCTGTCCTTTGGATATACGTCTTCATATTTTTCACAATAATTATGTTTCTTATTATCTATATTCTCATCATCATTTTTTTCAACTTTATTATATATCTTCTTCCTATCATCTTCTTTATTCATACATTCTATTTTTTTAAATGTCTCATCTTTATGTTCCTCTTCTAAAATAGTATATACAGAATCATTCTCTTCACATATCTTATCATTAGGATCCAAAGTCTTTCCATAAAATGAATTTCTACCGACATTTATATTCGGTGTATAACATGATTCAGTATTATATAAATTCCTATTCTCATACATGTAATATGGACACCTGTAATATTCAGGCATACCATCTTTCATTTTATTATATTCTAAATGATCATATTTATATATTTCATTTTTTCGATTCTTATATGAAATAGGTACTTTATAAAAATTTTCAAATTTATTCATTTCTTGTTTTTTTTTTTTTTTTTTTTCTAAT
>NC_033659.1:2875912-2881962 GCF_001601855.1 Plasmodium reichenowi | reverse complement strand
AAAAAAAAAAAAAAAAAAAAAAAGAGAGAAAAAAAAAACCTCACGACTTCTTAATTCTACAGATTAACTCACATTTAGGATACAATTTTGATGTATCTAAAATGTTCAACAAATTGTTTCTCAGATTAAATCCATTCATAGTTTTATTATCTTTATAGACGATTAATTTATTTTTTAAAATGCCCTTTTTATTCTTAATATCAGTCCTATTATTCAAACTTCCATTTTTCTTTTCCTCCTTACTTTTTTCAGATAATTTACTTTCATATATTCTTTGCAATGATTTTTTTTCAACATCATCAATATTATACACCTTCTTATCTTTTCCTTTAATCGCAGTAGGATAATTAAAATTTTTTTTGTTTAGAATCCAAGTATATAATATATTTCCATAATTCTTATAAGCATCAATCGGTTTCTCTTTTTTCATAGGGCAAGTAAACATATCATTGTTCTTACAAGTCTTCATATCAAAAACATCTTGTAATTTAATATGTATTTTGTTTTTCTCTTTTATCTTTTTTCCATTTTGCATACCATCCTTTACACAAATATCCTCTTCCTTCTTTCTTATTCTATTATGTATAGAATATATATTCTTATCACATGAGATTCCTTTTATTTTCTTTATCTTATTGTCTTTCATCTTACCTTTTATGTTCTTATTTATACACTTGTTATTATATAACCTTTCAACAGATTTATTACCATATAAATCATACCCTTTACAAAGAACAGATGATTTCTCCTTTTTTTCTTTCAACACATGATCTTTTATACGTTCATCCTTTATTAACATATAATTTGTATATTCATCCTTGTCGTTCTGAAAAAATGTACTACACCTAGGGTCAACATCTTTCAATTCCTCATAATATTTATCTCTGAAGGAAAATGTTATAGTTTCCTTTTTAGGTTCTAATTTTTTCTCGGACTCTACAAAATTTATATGATTATATGAATCTGGCTTGTCATAATGGTATATTCTATCTTTATTTATAAGAGCTGAAAAAGTTGAGGCGGCACATGTATCAGTACTATTATCATATAAAAAACTCTTCACATTATTACTATGAATATGAATATTACTATCATTATATTTATCACCATCTTTTACATATCCATTATACTTACACTCATTATATCTTACTCTCATTTTATCATAATTACATTGTGATATCTTTATTTTCTCCTTATCTTCCTTATTTTCCACACACCCTATCACGACATCATCCTTCAAGTTCGATAATAATTTTATTCCTTCTTCTATATTCTCTTTTTTCTTTATAGTCATATTATTTATGTAATCATCTTCCTCATATGTACATGTCCTATCACTCAATTTTACTACAATTTTATCAACTATATTATTTTCATTCCGTACATTCTTTATTTCATTTTCCTCATGTGGTATGCATTCTTTATAAAGAATTTTACTTTTCTTTATACTTCCTTTCAATGGAATATCTTCCTTTTCAATTTTCATATTATGATTACTTTCTTCTCCCACTATAGTGTCATTATAATTTTCTTCTTCAACTTTGGAATCATATAATATATTTTCTTCATCCCTACATTTCATTTGGTGCTTGCGTTTTTCCACATGACGTTTCTTTTGACCATCATATATACCTACATGAATATTTTCATTATTATTTTTAATATTATCATAAATATCGTTCCCTTTTATATCATCATATATATTGTTCCCTTTTATATCATCATATATATCGTTCCCTTTTATATCATCATAAATATAACCTTTAACCTCACTAAAGTATACACCCATATCTTCATTTTTGTTGTCATAAAATAACAAATTATTCAATGAATTATCTATTTCAGAATTGTGCTTATTTATACTCTTGTATAAATTTTCTATATCCCCCTCCCCTGGATTATTTTCATTTATTTGGATTTCCTTAGGGGAGGGATTTATTAGTTTAAATATTTTTCATCAACCCTTTTTCTATTCATAGGTACCATATCTGATGGTTCATTTATATTTTTCTCATCAAATATATGAGAATAAATCATCTCATTGTTATTATAATTATTACAATCATTAATTTTACTCGTCTTATTATAAATATATTTATCCATACCATTTATATGATCCTTCTTATTATGTTTATTACTACCTCCTATTGTATTCCCATCAGATATACTCAACGCATTTACATACGTATTAGGTGATACAAAGGCATCTGTTTTTTCAATATTATTACGACATATACCTTTAATTCCAACATTGTTATCATTACACATTTTGTTATTTACCTCACTTAATAGCATATCTAAATTATTTTTATTATCTATATCTCCCTTCTTTTTATTCTCCTCATTTAAAATATCTAATAATTCTTTCTTTTGTATATTTAATAAGTTATCATTAGATATTTTAATCAATTCATTCACGTCAGATTTATTTCTTCTATCCATCACATATTCTTCCATGTGTAGGTTTCTATGCATCGAAGCTGTATTATTCATATTATAATTTACCTTATCATTAATATCGCCACTTCTAAACCCTTTAAATGTATTACCCTTATAGTTTTCTTTTAACTTATGATTTCTCTCTAAATGTATATATGATGGACTAGTTACAGCAGAAACACCGTTTTCAAAATTAAAGTACTCAACAGCAGAATTGTTATTATTACTAATATTATTATTATTACTTATATTATTATTATTATTATTACTTATATTATTATTCATATTATTATTCATATTATTATTCATATTATTATTCATATTATTATTCATATTATTATTCATATTATTATTCGTATTATTATTCATATTATTATTCATATTATTATTCATATTATTATTCTTATTATTTTCCAAACATATTCCTCCCAACTTACCTTCTTGAATCAAACCATTCTTCTCCGTAACAACATCATTATTCATCTTATTCGTCATGTTTTTATAAGACCCATCCAAGAAAACCAGGTTTCCAAATATATCATTTTTTATATTACTATATAAACTTCTTGTATTTACATCCAAATGCCTGATAGAATATTTTCCCATATTACCAAAAGAACTATCCACATTATTATAATTCTTGTTCTCAACCAGCGATTTTGTCCATGGAATCATGCTGTACATATTCTTCTCATACACCCCTCCAACATCTTGTACATCTATCCTATTTAGATTTATATTAGATATAGGATTTTGATCTATTATGATAGGCTCAGATATTAGTGATATACCATTATTAATACCAGTATTAATTTGGCTATACAAATTTGTATTTTTAATTTGGCTAGATAAATTTCCTTTTAATACATTTACATCAGGTGTTATATAAGATATTTGATTTGAATTATGACCACTAATCATATCTGGAATGGATAATTGTGAATGTATTATTGAAGATAAAGCTTGCTTTGGAGCACTTATAAATGGTGATGATACTCCTGATGAACTTATTTGGGATGGTAGTATTTGTACTTTACATTTAGGTATATCACCAAATAATGGATAATATCCTTTTTGTCTCAATCCCATATTTTGACTTTCATAGATATTACTATTATTAATACCTCTAGATATATATATTTGATTTTTATTTGGGATAATATTATTCCTGTTGTAAATATTTGTAGAATATTTGTCTTTATACATATTAGGTAGACACTTACCTTCTACCATTTTGACTTCTGGCCTATCTTTTAAAAACGTAGATGAATTATCAGGTACACATACATTTATAGGATTACTTATTTCCCTTTTTGTTTCCATATCCTGATTTGCATCCATTTTGTTATATTCATATATGGTTGGTTTATTTAACTCTTTTGTATTATAATTTTTTATAATGCTTGATATATTCGTATCATTCGTAATATCCTTTTTTATCTCATTTAATGTTTTAATAGGGAAATATTTAATATTTAACGAATTTTTATATTGATCCATTTTTAAATTTGAATTATTTTTTATCTTTTTCTTAATACCTTTTTTTTTTTTTTTCTTTTTTCTACTTTTGCTTATATTATCATCATTTATATTTTCATTTGATAAGCAACATTCCTCATTTTCAATTATATTAGTAATATATTTATCTCCTTCAATTTGTTTATTCAACTTTTTTTTTTTGGAATTTTTTTTTTTTTTCTTATCTGATATATCTCCGCAATCTATATTAATAGAACATTTCTCATTCTTTAATAAATAATTTTCGTTATTTTTTTCTTTAAAATCATTATATATATGATTAATTTTTTTTTTACTAGTTAACATAAGAGGAACTTGATTTAAAAAAATTTTCCCCTTTATTTCTTTATCACAATGTTTATAATCCTTTTGTGCATTTTTTTTATTTTCTATATTTTTCTTAGTGCAAATTTTATTTCCAAGTTTATTGTTGTTATCTCTTTTTGTAAACATACATTTTGTTTTATTATTATATTCGACAGAAATATTTTTGTCTATATTATTTTTTGTAAAATTTTCATCTACCTTACCATTTTGATGAAAATTCGGAAATTTATTTTTATACGAATCTGTAATCAATTCCACATTGTTCATTTCTTCCTTTTTCTCATTTTTACAATCCCTTTGCTTCTCATCAAAAAAATCGGAATAATCATATGTACCTTCATCTGCACTTTCTTTAAAATTATCTAAATTTTTTTGTGCTTTATAATTCCCATCCGTTTGCATAGTGCTTTCATCATAATTACTATTTGTATAAGTGTCATTATATGTTTTGCATAATTCTGTTGAAAGATCAGGAAAATCACTTTCTTCTTTATAATTACCAAATGTTGGGACTTTTTTAATATCTTTATGAGGACACTCTTTCATGGATAAATTAATATTATTATTACTCTTCCTATTATTATTATTGTTATTATTATTAATAAATATTTCCTTCTTCATCTTTTTCTCCTTCATCGTTTTATTATTATTATTATTATTATTATTATAATTATTTATTTTGTTTTCTTGTTCGTCCATTTTTTTATTATTCGATAATTTACTGAACATTTTAGCAACATTAGGCTTGGAATATATAGGATGTTTTGATTTTACTATTGAACATATTGTAGGTAATTCATAATGATTTTTATAATCCTTGCCCCATAATAAAGGATTAGATTTATGAAGCGTTCCATATGACATACTACATATTCCATATTCTGAATTTATATTATGAGGTACATATTTTGCGTTTATATTAGAACCTGGTAAATGTAAAAGGGATCCGTTCTCTTCAAATTTATTATTTCTAAAATCTAATGGATTAAGACTCAAAGGATCAAATTCTTCACTTTGTGACTTTTTCGAAGTGTATGCTAAATTACTTTTTTTCTTCTTTCCATTATTTTTATTTTTCTTTTGTCGCTCTTTTTGTAAATAATTCTTATAATATGCTTTATTAGCTTCAGAATATACTTCCACCACATTTTTTATTTCTTTTTCAGACAACGGATTTATTTCGGTAACATTTCGCACAACCGTTCCTCTGTTCTTCGGTATTCTCCGAAGGGGAACTAATGGTTTTATAATTTCGCTTTGCGTTCTCATGGCGAACAACCCACAACATAAAATAAATAAATAAATAAATAAATATAAATATATGTATATATATATATATATATATAACAATGTAAAATAAAGACAATAATAAGTATAGAATAGTACATATAAATATATCAAATTATAAGTAAGACAAATATATTTTCTCAATACAAAGAAGGATAAATATTACAACTATAAACAAAATATATATAGTATAAAAATATTTGTGTGATTTCAATTTATATCAGTGTTTATATATATATATATATATATATATATAAAGAAAAAGAAGGAATAATCTATCTTATATTAATTTTTATAAAAATAATTTTAAAAACAATATATTCCTTCAAAACAGTTAATTATATATACATAGGAATAAATACCTTCCTATATAACAAATGAAAATTTTAAATATATTACACATCGTTTTATTATGTCTAACTGTGGTTTATACAATTATTTATTTATTTATTTATTTATTTATTTATTTTTTTTTTTTT